>NC_054380.1:132895318-133195318 GCF_017654675.1 Xenopus laevis | reverse complement strand
TTCAGAATATTACTCACTACATCATATTTAATATTAACTCAAAGGTGCACAACCCCTTTAATTAAAATGGAGTCTATGGGAGATGGCCTTCCTGTAAATCAGCTCTTTTTGGATAACTGGTTTTTTTTTTTTTACAAAAATAATAGAAAAATAACTGATCTGGCACATAGCAGTGATTAATTGCCTGCACCCAAGCCTATACACAAATTGTCCAGAAACATTGAGAATTACAGCATTCCAAAAAATAAAATGTAATGAATAAAACGGATCCTGCACTTTTAACTGGCTGCTTTGTAGCTAGACTACAGCTCCTATCAAAGTAGGCAATCCATAACTGCTAATAGTAGGAGAGCCACAGAAAGCAGAGCCTTGTAATCCTGATTTTAATGTATCCACATTTACCATAAAGGGGTTGTTCAACTTTAAATAACTTTTAGTAAGATGTAGAGAGTGCTATCCTGAGACAACTTGCAATTGGTTTTCATTCTTTATCATTTGTGTTTTTTTAGTTATTTTGCAGCTCTCCGGCTTGCAATTTCAGAAATCTGGTTGCTAGTGTCCAAATTACCCTAGCAACCATGCATTGATTTGAATAATAGACAGGATAAGGCCTGAATAGAAAAATGAGTAATAAAAAGTAGCAATAGCAATACATGTGTAGCCTTACAGAGAATTTGTTGTTTAGATGGGGTCAGCAACATCCATTTGAAAGCTGGAAATAGTCAGAAGACTTTGCTTAGTTAGCCTTTATAACAGGGGCAGATTTACTAGGGGTCAAATTTCAAGGGTTAAAAAACCCTCGAATTCGACCCTCGAAGTAAAATCCTTCGAATATCGAATTCGAAGGATTTACTGCAAAAACTTCGATTGAACGAACAAATATAAATCGTTCGATCGAACGATAAAATCGTTCAAATCGAACGATTCGAACGATTTTAATCGATCGATCAAATGATTTTTATTCGACCACAAAAAAACTTAGAAAAGTGCTGGGGAAGGTCCCCATAGGCTAACATTGAACCTCGGTAGGTTTAAAGTAGCGAAGTATGTAGTCAAAGTATTTTTTAAAGAGACAGTACTTCGACTATCGAATGGTTGAATAGTCGAACGATGTTTACTTCGAATCGTTCTAATCATTCGTTTTGATCGAATTTGACCCATTCGATGGTTGAAGTACCCAAAAAAATACTTAGAAATTCGAATTTTTTTTCATTCGAATCCTTCACTCGAGCTTAGTAAATCTGCCCCTAAAAGTTGTCACCTTTTCAGGAAAAAAATACCAGCCGTCCTATATATTTATCTGTTTTCCCTATTAATAACCTTGAGATCAACCATCATTATTACTGGCCAGGTGGCAACTCTAGCTGCGGCTCCCCGGCAAGGCCGCCATCAGGGGTGGACAGGGGGGACAAATGGCCCGGGCCCGGGCATGAAGGGGGGCCCAACAGTGCTGCAGTTTTGAAAAGAGCCGGACCCCCCTTGAGAGCGCTGAAGCCGTGTGTGCGACCATCCCGAACAGCCGAAAATGCGGAACAGCCGAAGGACCCGAAGCCATGAAAACAGCCAAAGCCGAAGTCCCGAAGCGTTCTTTTTTTTTAAATTTTTTTTTTAACTTGTAAGGGAGATCCTGGCACCAATGTGTTTTTTAGCTTTTTATAACTTGTGTGGGGGGGGGGTTACTTTTTTAGCTCTGATGTCTGTGCGGTCTTTGGGCGGAATCAGTGGCGTAACTACCAGGGGAGCAGGGGGTGCGATTGGGCCAGGGCCCGCACCCCCTCAGGGCCCCCCGGCAGCTCACGCGTCACTGATTTCTTCAGTGTTTCCGGGCACACGGAGGGGGGCAGGGGCCCGGCTGCACGTCCCGCGCCAGGATCTGGGATGGGGCTTGGGCGCTAGTGTGGGCGGGGCCCAGGGGGCCCGAAAATGTTGTTGTACGGGGCCCTGTGATTTCTAATGGCCCTGCTCCCCGGTGCTCGATATGATGTAGCGGGGCCGCCCATGAAATTTTGCAGCCCTAGGCCCGGGCCTTGCCACAAATCTGGGCCTGCCTGGCTTGACCGCAGCACTTGCGCTCATATATGAATCCTTACATATGTGGGTGTATGGCTGCCATAAAGGCTTTTTATTTCCTGGTATTACTGGTTCTGCCACGTGTAATGGGGGCATGAAATATGAAATTGACATTAACTTCTTGAGTTCTGAGGTATTATAGGTGGAACTGGGAGTGTATCAATGGAGTTTGCACTGTAGTTATCCTGCCTTGTATTTCATGAAGGAAAATATATAGAGTATATCTTTAATTGTAAATATCACCCTGGGTTTATGTCTCAGAATACAGATCAAACACACACACACTGAATTACAAACACTAGAACTGTGTGAGAGCAAATATTCCTGTCATATCACCTCGCCTTTCATTTCATTCAAGTTAAGCCCGCCTCTCTCCCATGGGGGCGTGCCTCAGAGCCGAAGTCTGAGAGAGTGAGCGCGCTGGCTGGAACAAACCATTTCTCCACTGAAAAAGGGGGTTGCGCTCAGTTCATTTTAGTCTTTGTTTACATTTATTTACATTCATTTACAACACCACGAATTCCACCATACTGTACTCTCTTCAAAATGAACAAGTGATTCAGGGATGAGCAAAAAACACAAGGTAAAGGCATATAATAGTATAGGTGTTTGTATGCCTCCTCTCAGGGACTGGTACGTCCTCACATTCCTGTTTGACTCCTGTCAGTGAAGGAGTCAATCACTTCCCTGGTGCCAGTGTCCAGCATGGAGGGTAAGTTAGAGAGGCTGCTGATTTATTATTGCCCAGAATGAGGGTGGGCCCGTCTCCTACAAGTTATTATTTATCCCCCCTGCTATGCAAGGGCTAGTGATCCTGCTTATGGGATAATCAAACTTCTGCACTACAAATGTTCCAAAAGCTACAACTCCCAGCATGCCTCTAGCCTTGCAGCTGCTGTTGGAATGATGGGAGTTGCTGCCAACCTGTACCTTTAGCAGAAATCTATGCATTTGAAATGTAATCAGGGTCACTCAGTTTATTGCACTTAGAACACAGTATCCACAGGACACATTGGGGCACATTTACTTGCTTGAGTGAAGGAATAGAAGAAAAAATACTTTGAATTTCGAATGTTTTTTTTGGCTACTTCGACCATTGAATTGGCTACTTCGACCTTCGAATCGAACGTTTCGAACTAAAAATCGTTTGACTATTCGACCATTCGATAGTCGAAGTACTGTCTCTTTAAAAAAAAATATAGTTTATATAAACAAGCTGCTGGTAAGCCATTGGGGCAGACTTTCAAAGATAAAAAAGGAGAAAAGGCACAGGATACACGGCAGATATCAGAAAAGCTCTGTAGTATACAATGGGATTCTGCAGTACTTATGTGTTATCTACTATGTTTCCTCTGCTCCATGGCTTCACAGCAGCTCGTTTATATAAACTGTAGTAGTACTTATCTGTTATCTACTGTGTATCCTGTGCTTGAATGGCTGCCCCATGGCTACACAGCAGCTTGTTTATATAAACTATAGTAGTACTTATCTGTTATCTACTGTGTATCCTGTGCTTGAATGGCTGCCCCCATGGCTACACAGCAGCTTATTTATATAAACTATAGTAGTACTTATCTGTTATCTACTGTGTATCCTGTGCTTGAATGGCTGCCCCCATGGCTACACAGCAGCTTATTTATATAAACTATAGTAGTACTTATCTGTTATCTACTGTGTATCCTGTGCTTGAATGGCTGCCCCCATGGCTACACAGCAGCTTGTTTATATAAACTATAGTAGTACTTATCTGTTATCTACTGTGTATCCTGTGCTTGAATGGCTGCCCCCATGGCTACACAGCGGCTTGTTTATATAAACTATAGTAGTACTTATCTGTTATCTACTGTGTATCCTGTGCTTGAATGGCTGCCCCCATGGCTACACAGCAGCTTGTTTATATAAACTATAGTAGTACTTATCTGTTATCTACTGTGTATCCAGTGCTTGAATGGCTGCCCCCATGGCTACACAGCGGCTTGTTTATATAAACTATAGTAGTACTTATCTGTTATCTACTGTGTATCCTGTGCTTGAATGGCTGCCCCCGTGGCTACACAGCAGCTTGTTTATATAAACTATAGTAGTACTTATCTGTTATCTACTGTGTATCCTGTGCTTGAATGGCTGCCCCCATGGCTACACAGCAGCTTGTTTATATAAACTATAGTAGTACTTATCTGTTATCTACTGTGTATCCTGTGCTTGAATGGCTGCCCCCATGGCTACACAGCAGCTTGTTATATAAACTATAGTTGTGTTTCTATACCAAATACACCAGTTTAAACAGTGCAGGGCAACAGAACATCATATTGTCATTCCTTTAAAACACTTTTGCAAATTGCTAGGCTAATGGACTTCCAACTCCCAGAATCCTTGCCAGTGCATCTGCCAAATGAATATGCTTGAATATGAACAAAACACAAGATTTTACAAAGATGCATTAAATAGCTATAAATAAATTCTTACTGCTCCAGTAGTTTTTGTCACTGGGAATAAATGGATGCTACAATGCAATATATATATATATATATATATATATATATATATATATATATATATATATATATATATATATATATATATATATATATATATACACACACATATATGTGTGTGCTTTGTGTTACTGCAGATAAAATGTTAGCAGCATTTTTCGATGCTCCTGGCGGCCCAGAGACGTTGTACATTAAAGAAGTGGCTAAACCTGAGCCAAAGGAGGGGGAAGTGCTTATAAAGGTTGAAGCCAGTGCCTTGAACCGGGCAGACTTACTTCAGGTATGTGGCATGGGCAAGGGGTAAAATACAAGAGAATTTAGTACATGCTGAAGTTGCCTTGACAATTGATTTTCGTTTTCCCGGATACCTGTCATATAGACACAGTATTGTTACTGGCATTCCCCTTATCAGAGACATTCCTGCTCCCAGCCAGATGCAGGTGCCAAGTAAGCACACCCATAGGCTTTGGCCTTTACCATTTGCTCAGTAAATAAAATGCTTAAAAGTGTAAGTTCCATTTCCATGTATTAAAGTAAAACTATACCCCCTGAACAATGTAGATCTCTATAAAAAGATATTGCATAAAACAGCTCATACGTAAAACCCTGCTTTATGTAAATAAACCATAATAATATACTTTTTAGTAGTATGTGCCATTGGGTAATCATAAATAGAAAATTGGCATTTTAAAAAATAAGGGCTGCCCCCTGGGATCGTAGGATTCACGGTGCACACAAACAAACCATACATGTTAGGTCACATGAGCCAATTAACAGACAGAGTTGTGTCTTTTGCTTCCACACTTCTTCCTGTTACAGTTTGAGCTGCAGTATTTCCGGTCAGGTGATCTCTTCCTGTTACAGTTAGAGTTGCAGTATTTCTGGTCAGGTGATCTCTGAGGCAGCACACAGACCATCACGAAATGGGGGTTCAAGGCAAGAGATGTAAAAGGGCAAAATTTACTTAAATATATATTCCAGATTGGTCAGTTTCTTTAATATGCCACTTAATATGATATAAAATATGTTGCTTAAATATTAATTTTGGGGGTAAAGTTTTCCTTTAAGTATAAATCCTTTGTAATACTGATATTTTCCAGAGAAGGGGAAAATACGCTCCACCTCCAGGTTCCAGTGACATTCTGGGTTTGGAAGCTGCTGGCACAGTGGTTAAGCTTGGCCCGGGTGCTGATGGGCGCTGGAAGGTAGGAGATGGAGTTATGGCGCTTCTGTCTGGTGGTGGAAATGCACAATATGTCACTGTACCAGCGGGACATCTCATTCCAATTCCCCCTGGAATGTCTGCAACCGATGCTGCTGCCATCCCTGAGGCCTGGCTCACTGCTTTTCAACTGCTGCACTTTGTAGGTGAGGTTGGTATGAATAAATATAGTAGAGTTCAGCTAGTTTGCTTTTGATTCTTAGCTGCGTGCTCAAATATGGCCGCCCCATCCAGTCACTTACTGGTAACCAATCAGAGAGCCGCAAAGCAGGAAGTAGTGTTCTGGCTGTTATGTTAGACATCTGTTCACTCCAGCATTTATAGATTGCATTTTTAGCTAACTATATTAAAACTTTTTTTTTGCACAGCCTATTTATCCAGTTTTACATTTACACTAAACTATTCCTTTAAAGGAGAACTAAAGCCTAACTGTTTTGTGCTTCTGTACCAGCCCAAGGAAACCACAGCCCTTTAGCAGGAAAGATCTGTGTCTCCAAAGATGCCCCAGTAGCTCCCCATCTTCTTTTCTGCTGATTCACTGCACATGCTCTGTGCTGCTGTCACTTACTGAGCTTAGGGACCCACTCACAATATACAGTACACATAGAATAGAAATGTCACAATATAAGGCTGATTAGTAATCAATACACATAATTACTACATGGCAGCACAGAAACCAGTGCAATTAGCATCAGAATTTAATAATCAGCAAACCTGTAGCATCAGCTTATATTACAGCCAGGGAAGCTCATTTTCTGCTGGATAATTAGTGACGAGCCCTAAGCTTAGCTTCTCAACAGCCAATCAGAGCCCACTGAGCATGTGAGTGTCACAGACACTTTCCAAGATGGTGACCCGCTGTGATAAAGTTTGAAGTCCTGGCTCATTGCTGCTATTGACAAGCTGAAACTTTAGGCTGGTGCAATAAGTTTACTATATAAAACATGGCATTTTTTAGCCATATTCATTTTTAGGGTTTAGTTCTCCTTTAAAAGTTAGATCGGTATATATGCATGGGACACTAGGGATACGTGTTTATATTCAACAACACAATACAGATTGAAATGAGTTGTGCAGTATGTATCTCAGTATCTCTGTCTTTGTCTCATACTGGGGCTTTTGTTTCCTCACAGGTAAAGTTCAGAAAGGAGAGACTGTCCTGATTCACGCCGGTGCCAGTGGAGTTGGTACTTCGGCCATCCAGTTGTGCCGCCTGGCTGGGGCAGTTCCTATTGTAACGGCAGGGTCGCCAGATAAGCTGCAGATGGCAGTAAAATTGGGAGCTGCAACTGGATTCAATTACAAAGAAGAGAACTTTGGTGAAAAGTGTCTTGAGTTCACCAATAGTAAGTGATTGAGTTTGCCAATTAGTAAGTGACTAGCGACTGCTCTAAACTTGCTCACATCATATAAAGGTATGGTATCCCTTATCCGGAAACCCGTTATCCAGAATGCTCTGAATTATGAAAAGGCTGTCTCCCATAAACTCCATTTTTTTCAAATACTCCAAATTTTTAAAATGATTTCCTTTTTCTGTGTAATAACAAAACAGTAGCTTGTACTTGATCCCAACTAATATATATAATTAATCCTTATTGGAGGCAAAACCAGCCTATTCGGTTTATTTAATGTTTACATAATTTGCTTGTAGACAAGGTGTGAAGATCCAAATGTTATCTGGAAAGCCCCAGGTCCTGAGCATTCTGGATAACAGGTCCCATACCTGTAGTAATAAATGAAATTGTAAGCAGTGCAGACAGAGCTGCTCATTTAATACAAGGATCTGTTTTTTTTTCTTGTAGGAATATTCTTTGTGTTTAAATATTGATTTTGATATTGATCCCATATCTTTATACAAATTTAAAAGTAAAATACAATATATTTTTCTGCTCCTTCAGTTAAAAGTTCCCCAAAAACCTTGTGAACAGCAGCAGTTGTGCCTCATTTCCCAGGCTTTTCAGGAAAGTCGATAGAACTATAGGATGCCAGGCAGTCACCATCTGGCAGGGCCACCATTAGAAATCACGGGGCCCCCTGGTCCAAGCCCCACCCCAGATCCCACCCACACCACAGTAAAAATGCCACAAAGACAGATGCTAAAAACGGTAACCCCCCCCCCCCACACACACACAAAAAAAAGCCATTGGTGTTCAGGACTCCATTATAAATGGAAAGGAAAATTTGGCCGCCAGGGTCCCACATAAAAGCTTTTTAAAAAAACATTGGTCGGGGCCCCCATACAAGTTAAAAAAATCATTGGTGATCAGGGCCCCCCATAAGTTAAAAAAAAAATTGGTGCTAGGGCCCCCATAAAAGTTTTCAAAGAAACATTGGTAGCCAGAGCCCCACCTATAAATAAAAAAAAAAACATTGGCGCCAGGGGTCCCATAGAATATTTGAAAAAAAAACGTTGGTGGCCAGGGGCCCATATAGTATTAAAATATTACATTGGTGGCCACGGGTTTAAATAAAAAAATACATTTGTGTTCAGTCGAACTTACCTTAGGCTCCTTTCATGTCTTTTTGAGGCTTCAGGACTTCAACTTTGGGTCTTTTCGCTGCATTGGCTCCGTTAGCGGCTTCGGGTTTTCGGCTCTTCGGGTCTTTTCACGGCTTTAGGACTTCAACTTCGGGTCTTTTCACGGCTTCAGGACTTCAACTTCAGGTCTTTTCACGGCTTAAGGACTTCAACTTCGGGTCTTTTCACGGCTTCAGCTACATTCGCTACTTAGGGTCTCCGGCACTTTAGGTCTTCGGGACTTCAACGCTGTCAAGGGGGGCCAGCTAGTTCGAAAAGGGCAGCACAGCTGGCCCCCCCTTTAGGCCTGGTACAAATGTACCCTCATCTGGAAGAACAATGGCAGCTCAGTAGACCTGACAAGGAACTGCAGTTTATCTCAGCCCATGTGAAGGCAGCACTGTATTTGGTTATCCATACTCTAATGATGTTAGAACACGCTCACTGCTTTTATCTATCTTATACAGGTATGGAACCCATTATCCAGAAAGCGCTGAATTACGGAAAGGCCATCTCCCTTAGACTTAATTTTATCCGAATAATCCAAATTTATCAAAATGATTTCCTTTTTCTGTGTAATAATAAAACAGTAGCTTGTACTTGATCCCAACTAATATATAATTAATCTTTATTGGAGGCAAAACCAGCCTATTTGGGTATTTTAATGTTTACATGATTTTCTAGTAGACTTACGGCATGAAGAGGCAAATTACGGAAAGATCCCTTATCCAGGTCCCAAACATTCTGGAAAACAGGTCCCATACCTATACCAAAAAAGACCTATGGGGACCCCCTATGGGTTCAGTAGCTGTGACATCAGACTTGGAAGTAAGGCAAAGGCCCAATAGAGCAATAAGGTCAACATTGTCCTAAACTATCTGGTCTTCCCAGCCACCAAGCCTGATGTCAAAGCAGCAGCAGCCATAGTTGAAGAGATATCAGATTCTGCAAATGGGGGAAAGGCGAGAGGGAAGGTGCAAAAATCCTGTAGGCTGTAATGGAAGCCATCTTAATGATGATTGTTCTACTCATTACTAATTATATGTTGAGTATTGTGCTCTCTTATCAGCCTGATTCTTATTGGGCCATCTTTATGCCATTTGTACTTAGACTGCCCTTTATTCTTGTTCAGTTAATAAGTGTAAGACATGCTGGACCCTGTTTGATGATTCCAGCAATACAATAATAGCAGGTCTATCCCATTTATTTAATCCGCATTAAGAGTCTTTTGAATAAAGAGTTGCATTGTCTATTACTGTAACTGTCTATTCACGCATATTTGCTTTGGCATCTAGTGGAGAAATAAACCCACTGATTCAATATTTTGACCCTGGCAGAACTGAAAAAAAAGCATTGGCTGCAGCTCAAATATAACTTTCCTATTCATATGGAATTTATAGTTATTAGTGTGCTATTATTTACTTTTCTTTATTTACTATCTGTTCTGGGTAAGAAATGGAGCATGGCATTAAATCAAAGTCTACTGTACAAATTATTCAGACCTATTCTGTACGTGCGGTGACTCACTTCAGTGGGGGGAAAGGTGTGGCTGCTGGTGCCAGGTGCTTCACCTAGGTGCCAATTCATTAACTTCGAGTGAAGGAATAGAAGAAAAAAAACTTTGAATTTCGAAGTGTTTTTTGGCTACTTCGACCATCGAATGGGCTACTTCGACTACGACTTTGAATCAAAGGATTCGAACTAAAAATCGTTCGACTATTCGACCATTCGACAGTCGAAGTACTGTCTCTTTAATAAAAAAACTTCGACCCCCTAGTTCGCCACCTAAAAGCTACCGAACCCAATGTTAGCCTATGGGGAAGGTCCACATAGGCTTGGCTTTTTTTTTTTTGGTCGAAGGATAATCCTTCGATCGTTGGATTAAAATCCTTCGAATCGTTCGTTTCGAAGGATTTAATCGTTCGATCAAACGATTATTCCTTCGATCGCAGTATTTGCGCAAAATCCTTCGACTTCGATTTTCGAAGTCGAAGGATTTTCATTCCCAGTCGAATATCGAGGGTTAATTAACCCTCGATATTCGACCCTTGATGAATTTGCCCCATAAACTTGCTTCATCTGTATTCACATGTTTGGAAAACGGCCTAAATGAAGCATCTGGTACACATAGCTGTTTACATGCACATAGAGTTGTGTTCAGAATAATAGCAGTCGACATCACTAATAGGGATGTAGCGAACCGCCGATAATGTGTTCGCGAACACCGTTCGCGAACACCGGCAAAAAATGCGAACAGTTCGCGAACAGTTCGCGAACAGTTCGCGAACTTCGAACATCCGAAAATCGTTCGATTCGAACGATCGAAGGATTTTAATCGTTCGATCGAACGATTTTCGTTCGAATCGAACGAAAATCGTTCGATTTTAGCGGTCGAATGGTCGAACGATTTTGACGCTAACGCCTATTGGCGAACGTCGCGCGACGTTCGCGAACTTGCGGCGGACGCGAACAGCCGATGTTCGCGCGAACAAGTTCGCCGCCGAACAGTCCGCGACATCCCTAATCACTAACACGATCACTGTTTACTAGTAGGTGTAGTAGAGTAATAGAGTAGTAGTGTAGTAGAGTAATGCTCCCCATAGACGCGACGATTCTTCTTGCTGAACGACCGATTTTAGGGAAGCCCGACCAATTATCGTGTGGTTAGTGGTATTCGAACGATCGTACATCTTACGATTTTTCGGCCGACATCTGTCGGGAAATTGATCGGCCAGGTCAAAAATTCTTTGTCGGTCCCAGTGCAATCTATCTGTGTTTGCAGGGCCAAGCAGGCAGCTCCCCTTTGTTTTCCTGGTAAAATGGTCTTTTTAGTTGATGGTAAATTCGTACGATCGTTCTGAGAAGATCGTGGTCTCACGATCAGGATCTGATCTTTTAAAAATCTCAACATCTATGGCCAGCTTAATAGAAACTCAACAGACCCAACAGTCATGACATGCTGCTGATTCTGAATCATTCATTGAGGCTTGTTCCAAATAATAGCAGGGTTAGTGAGCTCATTCATTCTGTAAAAAAACAGGTGTCAATTCCAGCCCTTATTTAAAGGAGAACGAAAGGTGAACTAAAAGTATTGCCGAATAGAAAGGCATCCTTATATTTAACTTACTGCGCTTCGTTCGAGATTGGGAAGCGTTCAGTTGGGTGACGTCACCAAAATTAGTCTCCGTTTCCTCCCCACTGGCTGGGCAGCCTTGAGTCTCAGTGCTCATGCGTAAATAACAAATTGATCCTCCTCCCTACGATTGCACAATTATAGTTAGCTCAGGGCAAGGGGAGGTATCATTCGCGCATGCGCACAGGTAAAGTGTAGGCATGGGAAGTAGCGTTTACCTAACAAAGCCAAAACAAATGATTTACTTAGATTTCGGGCTAAAAACTTAGCGATCGGCTAGAACAGTGCGTGAACTATTACAGTGGGAAGTGGTTAGTTGTGACCTTTCATTCTTCTTAAAGGAAGAAGCAAATGTTGGGCTGCTGGTTATAGTGTATTTCTCTCTGAAAATCTGAGTAAAATGGCTGGTTCCAGACATTGTTCAGAAGAACAGCGGACTTTGATTAAAAAGTTGATTGGAGAGGGGAAACATATAAAGAAGTGCAGAAAACGAGTGGCTGCTCAGCTAAAATGATCTCAAATGCTTTAAAATGGCACCAAAACCTGAAAAGATGTGGAAGAAAAGGACAATTGGAATTTATAATAGAATAGCCCCTGCAATGTCCCATTGTGCTGAAGAGCTTGCAATTTGCCAAAGAACACATTGACTGGTCTAAAGAGAAATGGCGCAACATTTTGTGGTCTGGTGAAAGCAAGATTGGTCTTTTTGGGTCTAGAGGCTGCAGACAGTTTCCAAACACTGAATTCAAGTCACAGTACAGAGTGAAGCTCATGATATGGGGATGCTTCTCAGTAGGGATGCACCGAATCCACTTTTTTGGATTCGGCCGAACCCCCGAATCCTTCACGAAGGATTTGGCCGAATACCGAACCGAATCCGAACCCTAATTTGCATATGCAAATTAGGGGTGGGAAGGGGAAAACATTTTTTACTTCCTTGTTTTCTGACAAAAAGTCACGCAATTTCCCTCCCCACCCCTAATTTGCATATGCAAATTCGGATTCGGTTCGGCCAGACAGAAGGATTCGGCCGAATCCGAATCCTGCTGAAAAAGGCCGAATCCTGGCCGAATCCCGAACCAAATCCTGGATTCGGTGCATCCCTATTTCTCAGACTATGATGTTGGGCCTATTTATCTCATACCAGGGATCATGGATCAGTTTCAATACATCAAAATACTTAAAGAGATCATGTTGCCTTATGCTGAAGAGGAAATGTCCTTGAAATGGGGGTTTCAACAAGACAACGACCCCAAACACACCGGTAAATGAGCAACATCTTGGTTCCACACCAACAAGATTGACGTTATGGAGTGGCCCAATCCCCGCATCTTAATCCAATAGAAAACTTGTGGAGTGACATCAAAAATTGTGTTTTTGAGGCAAAAGAAAGAAAAGCAGAAGAATTGTGAAATGTAACAGGTTGTTGGAAGTTGGTGGACTCCATGTAACACAGATGTGCAGCAGTTCTCAGAAACACGGATTATACAACTCAATATTAGTTCAGTTATTCAAAGGAAAGCAAAATCTTGAAACATGTTTCAGTTTATACAGTGAAAGGCACATTTATTAAAGGTTGAGTTTTTAAAAACTGTATTAACTGTAACATTCCTGACCCGAAGGCACAAAGCAAATTTGACTAAACTGGATTCGAGTTTTTTCCCCGAAAAAAACTCAAATGTCAGGAAGGCTACTAACATGTCTACTGGGACCCCGGACCTCTCCCACTGACTTATACATGAACTTGGCAGGTTTTAGGTGGCGAATAGTCGAATTCAAGTTCTTAAAGGGCCAGAGTGTGATAAATCTCGAAAAATCGAATTCGAATTAAAACTCAAATCGAGTTTGGATAATTCACAATTCGAATTTGAGAGTTTTGACCATAAAAAAAATTCTGCTATTTTTTGGAATGGCCTAATATTCCCTTTTCTTCACTTTCTGTAAAGGAATAACAGAAATTTGATCCATTTTTCCTCATCTTATGATGTGGAATAGAATGTGCGGTGCTGTCAATGCATTTATGTGTATGGAAATTAGGGATGCACCAAATCCACTATTTTGGATTCGGCTGAATCCTTTGTGAAAGATTTGGCTGATTACCGAACCAAATCCTAATTTGTATATGCAAATTAGGGATGGGAAGAGAAAAACATTTTTTAATTCCTTGTTTTTTGAGAAAAAGTCACATGATTTCCCTCCCGCCCCTAATTTGCATATGAAAATTAGGATTCAGATTCAATTTGGCCGAATCCTGCTGAAGAAGGCCGAATCTTAGCTGAATCCTGAACCGCATCCTGGATTCGGTGCATCCCTAATGGAAATAAAAGCTACCGTATTATAAGGATTTTGCACTTAAATCACTTTTATAAACACACTGCTATTATTCTGAACACAACTGTGTATACAGGTGTATGCTAGAGAGTAAAGGTTCCAATTGGTAATTTTTTAGCATAAAGCAAATGCTCACTATAATCAAACATGAAATATCCCCATTGTGTGTGTGTGGCACAATTATTCTTTATACCTATTTATAATACACAAAAGCCATGAATATCCTGTAAATTATATCCTTATAAACAATGAGCAGTGATGTCATTTCTGTCACATGACTCACTAAAACTTGTGTATTATAATAAATAAAGTACGGTAACCCTTGTTGGGAAATATAAGGATAATAGAAGTCACCTCGGCGTTCCATGACCTTCGGCCTCGTGCTTTTATATGGTCATGAAACTCCTCGGTGACTTATAATATCCTTATATTTTACAATAGGAGGTACTTTATTCACTATATATTTAACGTTATAACATCTCATTCTCTCCTGTTAGATACTGGGGCAGATGTTATACTGGACTGCATTGGAGGGACACACTGGGAGAAGAACTTGCAGTGCATTAATACAGACGGCCGCTGGGTTCTCTACGGGCTGATGGGTTCCGGTGAGATTCATGGGGATCTGCTGGCAAATTTACTGCGGAAAAGAGGGAGCATATTGGGCAGCTTGTTAAGATCTCGCTCAAAGAAGGCAAGTGATGTGAATGATGTATTGTTATTGCTGCACCGCAGATTATGTTGGTTCTATATAAATAAAGGAAAATAATAATAATAAACAAATTCAGTGTAGTTATAAAGGTGATGGACTTTTATAACTGCTTTGCCCAGGGTCGGACTTGAGCCTTGGGGGCCCACCGATGCTGCAAACAAAGGGCCCTCCTCGCAGTCCCAGAGGGCCCCCTCCCGACCTCCGATTCCCTGACACACGGTTAAGGCGTGAACACTACCCACAGGGGCAACCGGGAGGAACAGGTCTGGGCCGGCGGGGGCCCACCAGGTTTTTTCCCTGTGTCCCGGCAGTCCAGTCCGACACATGGACATAACCCCTCTATGTGGCTATATCTCAGCAAGTGGCAGAGAATTTCCACTGAAATTGTATAGTGGATAAAGTACCACTTGTAAATTATAAGGATATAATAGACAAAAGCCATGAATATCTTGTAAATGATATCCTTATAAACGGTGAGTTCTGATGTCATCAGTTATAAACGGTGAGTTCTGATGTCATTTCTGTCACATAACTTACTGAAATTTGTGTATTATAATAAATAAAGTACCCCCAGTTGTAAAATATGAGGATATTAGAAGTATCCTCGGAGTTCCATGACCTGTATAAAAACACTCGGCCTTCGGCCTCTTACTTTTATATGGTCATGAAACTCCTCGGTAACTTATAATATCCTTATATTTTACAAGAGGGGGTACTTTATTCACTATATTATAAGTACTCCTCTTGTAAATTATAAGGATATTATAAGTATCCCTTTTGTAAATTATAAGGATATTGTAAGTTACCAAGGAGTTTCATGACCATATAAAAACAAGAGGCCGAAGGCCAAGTGTTTTTATACAGGTCATGGAACTCCCGAGTTTACTTCTAATATCCTCATATTTTGGTACTTTATTTATTATAATATACAAGTTTTAGTGAGTCATGTGACACAAATGACATCAGTACTCACCGTTTATAACTGATGACATCACTACTCACTGTTTATAAGATATTCATGACTTTTGTGTATTATAATGGCATATATCTGTACAGGATAGAGCAGCTGTGCCTGTGTAATTCATTAGTGGATATTTTAAGCTAAACAGCTCCCCGTTATCCACAAAACCTGTGCCTTGGTACCTTGTGCCTGTCATAAACCCTAGATAGTGTAGTGGGGCTATGGATGATCATAAGAACATTATGGTCTGAGAAGAATGAGTTGTTCACCTTTAAATGAACTTTTAGTATGATGGAGAGAGTGATATTCTGAGACAATTTACAATTGGTTTTCATTTTTTATTATTTGTACATTTTGAGTTATTTAGCTTTTTTTATTCAGCAGCTCTCCGGTTTGCAGTTACATTAGTCTGGTTGCTAGGGCCCAAATTACATTAGCAACCATGCATTGATTTGAACGAGAGGCAGGAATATATAATATAATATATAATATATTATGATATAATATATTATAGAGCATTTTTCAGTGGGGTCAGTGACCCCCATTTCAAATCTGGAAAAAATGCTTAGAACTGTGTGTTGTAGAATGGCTATTGTTATCAACTTTTAAATAGGTCTTTATTTTTTTGTCTTAAAGTTTTTGCAATTTTTTGCTTTTATCATCTTCCTCTTTTCAACTCTAGACCCCAGCAGCCAAAAAACGTGTACCCCGTGAGGCTACAATTTATTGTTATTCTTACTTTTCATTGTTTCTGTTTAGCTTCCTTCCTAATTATATTCCAGATGCTTATTCACAGCCCTACTTGGTTGCTATGGTTAATTGGACCGTAGCAACCTGACAAGTGCTAAAATATTCAAAACCCACTGAAAATAAAAAGGGAAGACCAACTGCAGATTGAATATCAAGCTTTAGATCATACTAAAAGTTGGGTGAACAGCCCTTTTAAGACTACTAAGGGGTCCTGTTACTTTTATATGTGCCTAATAAGGCAGTGAATGTGCTGTTATTGATCCTTATACATTGCCTTAAAGGAGACGTAAACCCTAAAAATGGCTTAAAATGGCATATTTTACATACTGAACTTATTGCACGAGGCTAAAGTTTGAGCTTGTCAATAGCAGCAATGATCCAGGACTTCAAACTTGTCACAGGGGGTCACCATCTTGGAAAGTGTCTGTGACACTCACATGCTCAGTGGGCTCTGATTGGCTGTTGAGAAGCTAAGCTTAGGGCTCGTCACTAATTATCCAGCAGAAAATGAGCTTCCCTGGCTGTAATATAAGCTGATGCTACAGGTTTGCTGATTATTCAATTCTGATGCTAATTGCACTGGTTTCTGTGCTGCCATGTAGTAATTATGTGTATTAATTACTAATCAGCCTTATATTGTGACATTTCTATTCTATATATACTGTATATTGTGAGTGGGTCCCTAAGCTCAGTAAGTGACAGCAGCACAGAGCATGTGCAGTGAATCAGCAGAAAAGAAGATGGGGAGCTACTGGGGCATCTTTGGAGACACAGATCTTTACTGCTAAAGGGCTGTGGTTGCCTTGGGCAACATTTTTAGCTACTTCTTTAGTTAGGCTTTAGTTCTCCTTTAATATAAGCTGCTGCTGCAGACGGGACATGCCAAAGTCATAACTATTTGTTATTGTTGCCAGGGGACTGATCATTCCTGTGTTTCTTGTGTTTCAGTACAAGGAGGAACTGGTTAAGGCCTTCACAGAACAAGCTCTGCCACATTTCATGCCTGGGGGGTCCGTCCAGCTGCAGCCAATTGTGGACAGCGTATTTCCCTTGGATCAGATTGCTGATGCCCACCAGCGAATGGAAGACAACAAAAACACAGGCAAAATTGTTCTACAGATGCCCCTGTGATGTGTATGTCATGTGACAAGTGGCCCCTTGACTTAGTATTGATTCGCCATAGAATTATGTGGAGGTTCATAGTGGAAATATTTGCACTGCATTGAGGTAGAAACTCTTCCATGTCGGGTTTTCTTGTACCTACTAAAGCATCATTTGCTCCGATTAATGGGGGTCACTGACCCCACCTTTTAAACAAATGCTCTGTAAGGCTACAAATATATTGTTATTGCTACTTTTTATTACTTTTTATTACTTGTATATGTCAGGCCTCTCCTATTCATATTCCAGTCTCTTGTTCAAATCAGTGCATGGTTGCTAGGGTCATTTAGCCCTAGCAAGAAGATTGTAAAAACCGCAAACTTGAGAGCTGCTGAATAAAAAAGAGATTAAAACCCACTGAATTATAATTTTTATCAGAGATTACGGTGATTGAGATTTTGACTATTTCTGCTGGCACATTTTGGCTACACAGGTTAAGCAAGTGCTGATTTTTGGGTACGGAATCCACTATTTTGGATTCGGCCGAACCCCCAAATCCTTCGTGAAAGATTCGGGTGAATACCGAACTGAAACAGTATCCTAATTTGCATATGCAAATTAGGGGTGAGAAGTGGAAAACATTTTTTACTTCCTTGTTTTGTGACAAAAAGTCACGCGATTTCCCTTCCATAATTTGCATATGCAATTTAGGATTCAGTCCGGCCGGGCAGAAGGATTCGGCCGAATCCCGCTGAAAAAGCCCGAATCCTGGTCAAATCCTGGATTTGGTGCATCCCTAGAATAAAGAAAGTAGGATCACAGCTACTAAGAATTAAAAGAATACCATCAGAATAAATAGAGCCTCTCATACTTAGGGGCAGATTTATGAAGGGTCAATTTTTGAATTCATAGACTCCCCTAAACTCGAAATTCGACCATTTGAAATTTTTAAGATAAAACGAATTTGCAAAACTCAGGTGAATAGGCTCGACCCGAAAACTCGAATCAAATTCGATTTGAGTTTTAAAAACTCCATTACAGTTAAAAACTCGAATGTCAGGAAGGAAGCAAACAACTCCAAATTGATCCCAGGATGTCTCCCATTGACTGAATTGTCGAATTCGAGTTCTGAAAGGGCCAGAGTATGATAAATTCGAATTTTTAAAAAAACTGGAATCCGATTTTAACTATTCCCTAGTCGAATTTGACAGTTTTTGGCTATAAAAAAACCTCAAACTTTGAATTTTCAATGCGACCCTTGATAAATCTGCCTATTAAAGTTACTTTTTGGGCTTGTGTGGGAAAAATAGGTTTCTTGATACTCCTGTGATTTTATATTTTCCTTTTGGGCAGCCCTTGCTTTATGGCAGGGATTTTAGATTCCTCAAATAAAGAAATCATTCCATAAGTTCTATTGCATTCAAAATTGATGTTTCCACAATAAAAACACAACCACTAAATCACTCTTGCCTTGCTGGATTTCATTTTTGTTGTTGAGACAATTGCGCCACCCTGTGGTCTCACAGTTACTGGTTTGATTTGGGTATGATTGGGTCTGGTTTGGCTTGGTATGGGACCCAGTGGTGGAACTACCAGGGGAGCAGGGGGTGCGAGCGGGCCAGGGCCCGCACCCCCTCAGGGCCCTCCAGCAGCTCACGCGCCACTGACAAATGAGGGTGTACGGAGGGGGGCGGGGTCCGGCTGCGCGGCACGCACCAGGGCCCGCCCCCCTCTAGTGACGCTACTGATGGGACCTGTTATCCAGAATGCTCGGGACTTGGGGTTTTCCGGATAACAATCTTTTTGTAATTTGGATCTTCAAACCTTAAGTCTACTAGAAAATCATGTAAACATTAAAGGGATACTGTCATGGGAAAACATGATTTTTTTTCAAAACGCATCAGTTAATAGTGCTGCTCCAGCAGACTTCTGCACTGAAATCCAATTCTCAAAAGAGCAAACAGATTTTTTTTATATTCAATTTTGAAATCTGACATGGGGCTAGACATTTTGTCAGTTTCTCAGCTGCCCCCAGTCATGTGACTTGTGCTCTGATAAACTTCAGTCACTCTTTACTGCTGTACTGCAAATTGGAGTGATATCACCCCCTCCCTTCCCCCTAGGGTTGCCACCTTTTAAAAAAAAAAATACCGGCCAGTGTTAGGGGTGGATAATAAAGGGGCGGAGCCACAGGGTAGCGCCGCAAAAGGGCCGGGGCCACATCGCAGAAGCCGAAGAAAATGTACGTTTTTACTGGAGGGCAAGGGCTTTTGTAAAGGGTATTACAAATTACCGGCAGCTACATTGCCAGTAAATTTGTAATACCGGCCCCGGCCCTGGCAGGTGCTTTACCGGCTAGGCCGGTAAAATACCGGCCGGGTGGCAACCCTACTTCCCCCCCAGCAGCCTTACAACAGAACAATGGGAAGGAAACCAGATAGCAGCTCCTTAAAGGTGGCCATACACGGGCCGATAAAAGCTGCTGACAGACAGAGCTTATTAGCCCGTGTATGGGGCCCCCCGACGGGCTTCCCCAACCGAGATCTGGCCGAAAGTCGGCCAGATCTCGATCGGATGGGACTAAAAATCCCGTCAGATCGCGGCCGCATCTGTTCGTTGATCCGACCGCCTGTTACAATTTGTTAGGATCCGATCGTTGGGCCCTAGGGCCCACGATCGGATAAGCCTGATATTGCCCATGAGGTGGGCATATTGGAGAGAGATCCGCTCGTTTGGCGACATCGCCAAACAAGCAGATCTCTCTGTGTATGGCCACCTTAACACAAGATAACAGCTTGGTAGATATAAGAACAGCACTTAATAGTAAAAGCCAAGTCCCACTGAGACTGATTCAGTTACATTAAGTAGGAGAAATAACAGCCTGCCAGAAAGTAGTTCCATCCTAAAGTGCAGGCACAAGTCACATGACTGGGGGCAGCTGGGAAACTGACAATATGTCTAGCATCTAGCCCCATGTCAGATTTCAAAATTAAATATAAAAAAATGTGTTTGCTCTTTTGAGAATTGGATTTCAGTGCAGAATTCTGCTGGAGAAGCACTATTAACTGATGTGTTTTGGAAAAAAAACATGTTTTCCCATGACAGTATCCCTTTAAATAAACCCAATATGGTGGTTTTGCTTCCAATAAGGATTAATTATATCTTAGTCGGGATCAAGTACAAGCTACTGTTTTATTATTACACAGAAAAAAGATATCTGTTTTTAAAAATTTGGATTATTTGGATAAAATTGAGTCTATGGGAGACAGCCTTTTTGTAATTTGGAGCAATCTGGATAATGGGTTTCTGGATAACAGATCCCATACCTGTACTAGGTTAGGTATTTAGAAGGGGCAGACATGTAGGGAACAGTGAACAGAATCCAGTGTGTAACCTTTTGCCCAGCAATCAGGGAAGTAGATAAAAACTGTGCATCCACCCTGCTGTGCAGATCTGTATTTGGAGATCAGGTATTGTGGAATTCCAATAGTTTTGGGTTGAAGGAGGAACTGCAGTTGATCAACCTCCTTTCTGTCCATCAAGAGCCTAAAACAGCTAAATGCATCGAAATGAATTGTTGATGAAATGCGTGTGATGTACGATTCACTAAGCGCCGGTATTAAAGGGGTGGTCCGCCTTTAAGTTCATATTTGGTATGTTATAGGGATGCACAGAATCCACTATTTTGGATTCGGCCGAACCCCCGAATCCTTCGTGAAAGTTAGGGCCGAATACCGAACCCGAATTTGCATATGCAAATTAGGGGTGGGAATTGGAAAGCATTTTTTACTTCCTTGTTTTCTGACAAAAAGTCACACAATTTCCCTCCCTGTCCCTAATTTGCATATGCAAATTAGGGCTTGGATTCGGCCGGGCAGAAGGATTCGGCCGAATCAGAATCCTGCTGTAAAACGCCAAATCCTGGCCGAATCACAAACCAAATCCTGCATTCGATGCATCCCTAGTATGTTATAGAATGGCTCTTACTTATTTCACATTTTAAGGATTTTATTTTTGGCATTTTTACAAAACAAAAGAATAATGAGGATAAAGAAATAAAAATGCAGGCGTTGAGAATACAAGGTTACACACATCATATTATGATCAGAAGTCAAGACCACACCAGGTTCTTGCGAGAGGGCTACAAAGTGTAAGATGGGCTTTACCTTTTCAGATTACTAAAACGTTATCTAGGGCTCAGGGGTGGACCAATAGGGATTACAAATTTACTGGCTAATACATTGATGGAAAATTTGTAATACTGGCCTTGGCTGGTATTTTAGTGAATAGGCCGGTGAAATAATGGGCCAGGTGGCCACCCTACTGACATAGTTGTTACATTGCTAGGGTAATTTGGACCCCAGCAACCAGATGGCTGAAACGGCAAACTGGAGAGCTGCTGAGTAAAAAGCTTAAAGGGATCCTGTCATCGGAAAACATGTTTTTTTCAAAACACATCAGTTAATAGTGCTTCTCCAGCAGAATTCTGCACTGAAATCCATTTCTCAAAAGAGCAAACAGATTTTTTTATATTCAATTTTGAAATCTGACATGGGGCTAGACATTTTGTCAATTTCCCAGCTGCCCCTGGTCATGTGCCTTCACTTTAGGAGAGAAATGCTTTCTGGCAGGCTGCTGTTTTTCCTTCTCAATGTAACTGAATGTGTCTCAGTGGGACATGGAATTTTACTATTGAGTGTTGTTCTTAGATCTACCAGGCAGCTGTTATCTTGTGTTAGGGAGCTGTTATCTTGTTACCTTCCCATTGTTCTTTTGTTTGGCTGCTGGGGGGGGGAGGGAGGGGGTGATATCACTCCAACTTGCAGTACAGCAGTAAAGAGTGATTGAAGTTTATCAGAGCACAAGTCACATGAACAGAGGCAGCTGGGAAATTGACAATATGTCTAGCCCCATGTCAGATTTCAAAACTGAATATAAAAAAATCTGTTTGCTGTTTTGAGAAATGGATTTCAGTGCAGAATTCTGCTGGAGCAGCACTATTAACTGATTCATTTTGGAAAAATTGTTTTTCCCATGACAGTGTCCCTTTAATAAATCAACAACTACAAATAATAAAAACCAATAGCAAATTGTCTCAGAATATCACTCTCTACATCATACTAACAGTTAATTTAAAGGTGAACAACCCAATTAAATGGATACAGTGACAAGACAACACCAGTTTGAGTTCAGGCCTCTGCTGCACTTTGTTGTGCACAAGGGATGGCAGTGACTATGCCAAAGAGCCAATGAAATTAACACAGTTCTGGGGAACACAAGAGAACCCTGACTCCATTCTGGCGCCCTAATAGCGACTGTACACAATAAATCACAATAATAACTAGCACAAGTTATTTGTTTAACGCTAGTGTCCGCCATCCCTGAAATGGGCAAACAACCACGTGACTGTCACTGTAGGCGGGCGTGCCCGGATCAGTAGAGGAAGTTGCCGTTACGTCGCACTCCCCCACTTCCTGTTCCGGTTGGTGCGTGTGCTGTTAGGAAAGCGGATTGTTTTCATCGTGTGGGGAAAAGGTTTCTTATCCGGCGGGCACCATGGCTATGCAAGCGGCTAAACGCGCCAACGTGAGTCTAGTGCTGTGGGATTTATATTTATATCTTTATTGCTTTTGTGCCTGGGGGATCTGTTACTTCTAGTCCAGCAGAACCGCCATTTCTTTACTATAGGACACATAGTCCGCCGCTTATACTGCAGCTGCCGGGCTCTCTGTGCTGTATTTCTGTGGTACTGCCATTTATATCGTCACTGTACATTCAGCTGCTGTTTACTTGCAATATTTGCTTATTATATCACTGAGTTCTTATCTGATATACAGAGACCCGTATAAGGCCAGTTAGGGGTGAGTTTCCAATGTTTCTATATATCTGTAACCTTGTTATGAGCTAAGGGGGCCCAGTCTGAAGGCCAGTTAGGGGGAGATTTGGGGTGAGTGTTTATTTGTACCCTGGGTACCCCTGGAACTATAGCAGGGTGACACCCCAATGTTTCTATATATCTGTAACCTTGTTATGAGCTAAGGGGGCCCAGTCTGAAGGCCAGTTAGGGGGAGATTTGGGGTGAGTGTTTATTTGTACCCTGGGTACCTCTGGAACTATAGCAGGGTGACACCCCAATGTTTCTATATATCTGTAACCTTGTTATGAGCTAAGGGGCCCAGTTTGAAGGTCAGTTAGGGGGAGATTTTGGGTGAGTTTTTATTTTTACCCTGGGTACCCCTGGAACTATAGCAGGGTGACTGTTACCCCAATGTTTCTATATATCTGTAACCTTGTTATGAGCTAAGGGGGCCCAGTCTGAAGGTCAGTTAGGGGAGATTTGGGGTGAGTGTTTATTTGTGCCCTGGGTACCCCTGGAACTATAGCAGGGTGACTGTTACCCCAATGTTTCTATATATCTGTAACCTTGTTATGAGCTAAGGGGGCCCAGTCTGAAGGTCAGTTAGGGGGAGATTTGGGGTGAGTGTTTATTTGTACCCTGGGTACCTCTGGAACTATAGCAGGGTGACACCCCAATGTTTCTATATATCTGTAACCTTGTTATGAGCTAAGGGGGCCCAGTCTGAAGGTCAGTTAGGGGGAGATTTGGGGTGAGTGTTTATTTGTACCCTGGGTACCCCTGGAACTATAGCAGGGTGACACCCCAATGTTTCTATATATCTGTAACCTTGTTATGAGCTAAGGGGCCCAGTTTGAAGGTCAGTTAGGGGGAGATTTTGGGTGAGTTTTTATTTTTACCCTGGGTACCCCTGGAACTATAGCAGGGTGACTGTTACCCCAATGTTTCTATATATCTGTAACCTTGTTATGAGCTAAGGGGGCCCAGTCTGAAGGTCAGTTAGGGGAGATTTGGGGTGAGTGTTTATTTGTGCCCTGGGTACCCCTGGAACTATAGCAGGGTGACTGTTACCCCAATGTTTCTATATATCTGTAACCTTGTTATGAGCTAAGGGGGCCCAGTCTGAAGGTCAGTTAGGGGGAGATTTGGGGTGAGTGTTTATTTGTGCCCTGGGTACCCCTGGAACTATAGCAGGGTGACACCCCAATGTTTCTATATATCTGTAACCTTGTTATGAGCTAAGGGGGCCCAGTCTGAAGGTCAGTTAGGGGGAGATTTGGGGTGAGTGTTTATTTGTGCCCTGGGTACCCCTGGAACTATAGCAGGGTGACACCCCAATGTTTCTATATATCTGTAACCTTGTTATGAGCTAAGGGGGCCCAGTCTGAAGGTCAGTTAGGGGGAGATTTGGGGTGAGTGTTTATTTGTACCCTGGGTACCTCTGGAACTATAGCAGGGTGACACCCCAATGTTTCTATATATCTGTAACCTTGTTATGAGCTAAGGGGGCCCAGTTTGAAGGTCAGTTAGGGGGAGATTTTGGGTGAGTTTTTATTTTTACCCTGGGTACCCCTGGAACTATAGCAGGGTGACTGTTACCCCAATGTTTCTATATATCTGTAACCTTGTTATGAGCTAAGGGGGCCCAGTCTGAAGGTCAGTTAGGGGAGATTTGGGGTGAGTGTTTATTTGTACCCTGGGTACCCCTGGAACTATAGCAGGGTGACACCCCAATGTTTCTATATATCTGTAACCTTGTTATGAGCTAAGGGGGCCCAGTCTGAAGGTCAGTTAGGGGGAGATTTGGGGTGAGTGTTTATTTGTGCCCTGGGTACCCCTGGAACTATAGCAGGGTGACTGTTACCCCAATGTTTCTATATATCTGTAACCTTGTTATGAGCAAAGGGGCCCAGTTTGAAGGTCAGTTAGGGGGAGATTTGGGGTGAGTGTTTATTTGTGCCCTGGGTACCTCTGGAACTATAGCAGGGTGACACCCCAATGTTTCTATATATCTGTAACCTTGTTATGAGCTAAGGGGCCCAGTTTGAAGGTCAGTTAGGGGGAGATTTTGGGTGAGTTTTTATTTTTACCCTGGGTACCCCTGGAACTATAGCAGGGTGACACCCCAATGTTTCTATATATCTGTAACCTTGTTATGAGCTAAGGGGGCCCAGTCTGAAGGTCAGTTAGGGGGAGATTTGGGGTGAGTGTTTATTTGTGCCCTGGGTACCCCTGGAACTATAGCAGGGTGACTGTTACCCCAATGTTTCTATATATCTGTAACCTTGTTATGAGCTAAGGGGGCCCAGTCTGAAGGCCAGTTAGGGGGAGATTTGGGGTGAGTGTTTATTTGTACCCTGGGTACCCCTGGAACTATAGCAGGGTGACACCCCAATGTTTCTATATATCTGTAACCTTGTTATGAGCTAAGGGGGCCCAGTCTGAAGGCCAGTTAGGGGGAGATTTGGGGTGAGTGTTTATTTGTACCCTGGGTACCTCTGGAACTATAGCAGGGTGACACCCCAATGTTTCTATATATCTGTAACCTTGTTATGAGCTAAGGGGGCCCAGTCTGAAGGCCAGTTAGGGGGAGATTTTGGGGTGAGTGTTTATTTGTACCCTGGGTACCCCTGGAACTATAGCAGGGTGACACCCCAATGTTTCTATATATCTGTAACCTTGTTATGAGCTAAGGGGGCCCAGTCTGAAGGCCAGTTAGGGGGAGATTTGGGGTGAGTGTTTATTTGTACCCTGGGTACCTCTGGAACTATAGCAGGGTGACACCCCAATGTTTCTATATATCTGTAACCTTGTTATGAGCTAAGGGGCCCAGTTTGAAGGTCAGTTAGGGGGAGATTTTGGGTGAGTTTTTATTTTTACCCTGGGTACCCCTGGAACTATAGCAGGGTGACTGTTACCCCAATGTTTCTATATATCTGTAACCTTGTTATGAGCTAAGGGGGCCCAGTCTGAAGGTCAGTTAGGGGAGATTTGGGTGAGTGTTTATTTGTGCCCTGGGTACCCCTGGAACTATAGCAGGGTGACTGTTACCCCAATGTTTCTATATATCTGTAACCTTGTTATGAGCTAAGGGGGCCCAGTCTGAAGGTCAGTTAGGGGAGATTTGGGGTGAGTGTTTATTTGTACCCTGGGTACCTCTGGAACTATAGCAGGGTGACACCCCAATGTTTCTATATATCTGTAACCTTGTTATGAGCTAAGGGGGCCCAGTCTGAAGGTCAGTTAGGGGAGATTTGGGGTGAGTGTTTATTTGTACCCTGGTACCCCTGGAACTATAGCAGGGTGACACCCCAATGTTTCTATATATCTGTAACCTTGTTATGAGCTAAGGGGCCCAGTTTGAAGGTCAGTTAGGGGGAGATTTTGGGTGAGTTTTTATTTTTACCCTGGGTACCCCTGGAACTATAGCAGGGTGACTGTTACCCCAATGTTTCTATATATCTGTAACCTTGTTATGAGCTAAGGGGGCCCAGTCTGAAGGTCAGTTAGGGGAGATTTGGGTGAGTGTTTATTTGTGCCCTGGGTACCCCTGGAACTATAGCAGGGTGACTGTTACCCCAATGTTTCTATATATCTGTAACCTTGTTATGAGCTAAGGGGGCCCAGTCTGAAGGTCAGTTAGGGGGAGATTTGGGGTGAGTGTTTATTTGTGCCCTGGGTACCCCTGGAACTATAGCAGGGTGACACCCCAATGTTTCTATATATCTGTAACCTTGTTATGAGCTAAGGGGGCCCAGTCTGAAGGTCAGTTAGGGGGAGATTTGGGGTGAGTGTTTATTTGTGCCCTGGGTACCCCTGGAACTATAGCAGGGTGACACCCCAATGTTTCTATATATCTGTAACCTTGTTATGAGCTAAGGGGGCCCAGTCTGAAGGTCAGTTAGGGGGAGATTTGGGGTGAGTGTTTATTTGTACCCTGGGTACCTCTGGAACTATAGCAGGGTGACACCCCAATGTTTCTATATATCTGTAACCTTGTTATGAGCTAAGGGGGCCCAGTTTGAAGGTCAGTTAGGGGGAGATTTTGGGTGAGTTTTTATTTTTACCCTGGGTACCCCTGGAACTATAGCAGGGTGACTGTTACCCCAATGTTTCTATATATCTGTAACCTTGTTATGAGCTAAGGGGGCCCAGTCTGAAGGTCAGTTAGGGGAGATTTGGGGTGAGTGTTTATTTGTACCCTGGGTACCCCTGGAACTATAGCAGGGTGACACCCCAATGTTTCTATATATCTGTAACCTTGTTATGAGCTAAGGGGGCCCAGTCTGAAGGTCAGTTAGGGGGAGATTTGGGGTGAGTGTTTATTTGTGCCCTGGGTACCCCTGGAACTATAGCAGGGTGACTGTTACCCCAATGTTTCTATATATCTGTAACCTTGTTATGAGCAAAGGGGCCCAGTTTGAAGGTCAGTTAGGGGGAGATTTGGGGTGAGTGTTTATTTGTGCCCTGGGTACCTCTGGAACTATAGCAGGGTGACACCCCAATGTTTCTATATATCTGTAACCTTGTTATGAGCTAAGGGGCCCAGTTTGAAGGTCAGTTAGGGGGAGATTTTGGGTGAGTTTTTATTTTTACCCTGGGTACCCCTGGAACTATAGCAGGGTGACACCCCAATGTTTCTATATATCTGTAACCTTGTTATGAGCTAAGGGGGCCCAGTCTGAAGGTCAGTTAGGGGGAGATTTGGGGTGAGTGTTTATTTGTGCCCTGGGTACCCCTGGAACTATAGCAGGGTGACTGTTACCCCAATGTTTCTATATATCTGTAACCTTGTTATGAGCTAAGGGGGCCCAGTCTGAAGGTCAGTTAGGGGGAGATTTGGGGTGAGTGTTTATTTGTACCCTGGGTACCCCTGGAACTATAGCAGGGTGACACCCCAATGTTTCTATATATCTGTAACCTTGTTATGAGCTAAGGGGCCCAGTTTGAAGGTCAGTTAGGGGGAGATTTTGGGTGAGTTTTTATTTTTACCCTGGGTACCCCTGGAACTATAGCAGGGTGACTGTTACCCCAATGTTTCTATATATCTGTAACCTTGTTATGAGCTAAGGGGGCCCAGTCTGAAGGTCAGTTAGGGGAGATTTGGGGTGAGTGTTTATTTGTACCCTGGGTACCCCTGGAACTATAGCAGGGTGACACCCCAATGTTTCTATATATCTGTAACCTTGTTATGAGCTAAGGGGGCCCAGTCTGAAGGTCAGTTAGGGGGAGATTTGGGGTGAGTGTTTATTTGTGCCCTGGGTACCCCTGGAACTATAGCAGGGTGACTGTTACCCCAATGTTTCTATATATCTGTAACCTTGTTATGAGCAAAGGGGCCCAGTTTGAAGGTCAGTTAGGGGGAGATTTGGGGTGAGTGTTTATTTGTGCCCTGGGTACCTCTGGAACTATAGCAGGGTGACACCCCAATGTTTCTATATATCTGTAACCTTGTTATGAGCTAAGGGGCCCAGTTTGAAGGTCAGTTAGGGGGAGATTTTGGGTGAGTTTTTATTTTTACCCTGGGTACCCCTGGAACTATAGCAGGGTGACACCCCAATGTTTCTATATATCTGTAACCTTGTTATGAGCTAAGGGGGCCCAGTCTGAAGGTCAGTTAGGGGAGATTTGGGGTGAGTGTTTATTTGTACCCTGGGTACCCCTGGAACTATAGCAGGGTGACACCCCAATGTTTCTATATATCTGTAACCTTGTTATGAGCTAAGGGGGCCCAGTCTGAAGGTCAGTTAGGGGGAGATTTGGGGTGAGTGTTTATTTGTGCCCTGGGTACCCCTGGAACTATAGCAGGGTGACACCCCAATGTTTCTATATATCTGTAACCTTGTTATGAGCTAAGGGGGCCCAGTCTGAAGGTCAGTTAGGGGGAGATTTGGGGTGAGTGTTTATTTGTACCCTGGGTACCCCTGGAACTATAGCAGGGTGACACCCCAATGTTTCTATATATCTGTAACCTTGTTATGAGCTAAGGGGCCCAGTTTGAAGGTCAGTTAGGGGGAGATTTGGGGTGAGTGTTTATTTGTACCCTGGGTACCTCTGGAACTATAGCAGGGTGACACCCCAATGTTTCTATATATCTGTAACCTTGTTATGAGCTAAGGGGCCCAGTTTGAAGGTCAGTTAGGGGGAGATTTTGGGTGAGTTTTTATTTTTACCCTGGGTACCCCTGGAACTATAGCAGGGTGACTGTTACCCCAATGTTTCTATATATCTGTAACCTTGTTATGAGCTAAGGGGGCCCAGTCTGAAGGTCAGTTAGGGGAGATTTGGGGTGAGTGTTTATTTGTACCCTGGGTACCCCTGGAACTATAGCAGGGTGACACCCCAATGTTTCTATATATCTGTAACCTTGTTATGAGCTAAGGGGGCCCAGTCTGAAGGTCAGTTAGGGGGAGATTTGGGGTGAGTGTTTATTTGTGCCCTGGGTACCCCTGGAACTATAGCAGGGTGACTGTTACCCCAATGTTTCTATATATCTGTAACCTTGTTATGAGCAAAGGGGCCCAGTTTGAAGGTCAGTTAGGGGGAGATTTGGGGTGAGTGTTTATTTGTGCCCTGGGTACCTCTGGAACTATAGCAGGGTGACACCCCAATGTTTCTATATATCTGTAACCTTGTTATGAGCTAAGGGGCCCAGTTTGAAGGTCAGTTAGGGGGAGATTTTGGGTGAGTTTTTATTTTTACCCTGGGTACCCCTGGAACTATAGCAGGGTGACACCCCAATGTTTCTATATATCTGTAACCTTGTTATGAGCTAAGGGGGCCCAGTCTGAAGGTCAGTTAGGGGGAGATTTGGGGTGAGTGTTTATTTGTGCCCTGGGTACCCCTGGAACTATAGCAGGGTGACTGTTACCCCAATGTTTCTATATATCTGTAACCTTGTTATGAGCTAAGGGGGCCCAGTCTGAAGGTCAGTTAGGGGGAGATTTGGGGTGAGTGTTTATTTGTACCCTGGGTACCCCTGGAACTATAGCAGGGTGACACCCCAATGTTTCTATATATCTGTAACCTTGTTATGAGCTAAGGGGCCCAGTTTGAAGGTCAGTTAGGGGAGATTTGGGGTGAGTGTTTATTTGTACCCTGGGTACCTCTGGAACTATAGCAGGGTGACACCCCAATGTTTCTATATATCTGTAACCTTGTTATGAGCTAAGGGGCCCAGTTTGAAGGTCAGTTAGGGGGAGATTTTGGGTGAGTTTTTATTTTTACCCTGGGTACCCCTGGAACTATAGCAGGGTGACTGTTACCCCAATGTTTCTATATATCTGTAACCTTGTTATGAGCTAAGGGGGCCCAGTCTGAAGGTCAGTTAGGGGAGATTTGGGGTGAGTGTTTATTTGTACCCTGGGTACCCCTGGAACTATAGCAGGGTGACACCCCAATGTTTCTATATATCTGTAACCTTGTTATGAGCTAAGGGGGCCCAGTCTGAAGGTCAGTTAGGGGGAGATTTGGGGTGAGTGTTTATTTGTGCCCTGGGTACCCCTGGAACTATAGCAGGGTGACTGTTACCCCAATGTTTCTATATATCTGTAACCTTGTTATGAGCAAAGGGGCCCAGTTTGAAGGTCAGTTAGGGGGAGATTTGGGGTGAGTGTTTATTTGTGCCCTGGGTACCTCTGGAACTATAGCAGGGTGACACCCCAATGTTTCTATATATCTGTAACCTTGTTATGAGCTAAGGGGCCCAGTTTGAAGGTCAGTTAGGGGGAGATTTTGGGTGAGTTTTTATTTTTACCCTGGGTACCCCTGGAACTATAGCAGGGTGACACCCCAATGTTTCTATATATCTGTAACCTTGTTATGAGCTAAGGGGGCCCAGTCTGAAGGTCAGTTAGGGGAGATTTGGGGTGAGTGTTTATTTGTACCCTGGGTACCCCTGGAACTATAGCAGGGTGACACCCCAATGTTTCTATATATCTGTAACCTTGTTATGAGCTAAGGGGGCCCAGTCTGAAGGTCAGTTAGGGGGAGATTTGGGGTGAGTGTTTATTGTGCCCTGGGTACCCCTCGAACTATAGCAGGGTGACACCCCAATGTTTCTATATATCTGTAACCTTGTTATGAGCTAAGGGGCCCAGACTGAAGGTCAGTTAGGGGGAGATTTGGGGTGAGTGTTTATTTGTACCCTGGGTACCCCTGGAACTATAGCAGGGTGACTGTTACCCCAATGTTTCTATATATCTGTAACCTTGTTATGAGCTAAGGGGGCCCAGTCTGAAGGTCAGTTAGGGGGAGCTTTGGGGTGAGTGTTTATTTGTGCCCTGGGTACCCCTGGAACTATAGCAGGGTGGCTGTTACCCCAATGTTTCTATATATTTTTGTATAACCTTGAATGTTTCTATTGATCATTTATGACAATGTTGTGTTCGTAATCATTTCTTGGGGGACAAATCCATCCTGTGACTTGCAGACTAAAATATTTTAGCATATGTCCTAAGCTTCATATACTTGAAGATGTATTAGTGTGTTATTATTTATATAATGATTTGTCCTGTTTGAATTTTGTGTATGTCCTGTGACTAGAAAGCCTGGCCAAGTCACTTTAAGGGCTGTGTTTAAAACTGTAACAGTGCCTGATATTAATACAGTGATGCTCCATTTGTTTTACAGATTCGCTTGCCCCCAGAAGTGAACAGAATTCTGTACATTCGAAACCTTCCCTATAAAATCACCGGGGAGGAAATGTACGACATATTTGGCAAATACGGACCCATTCGACAGATCAGAGTGTAAGTAATCCTGCTTATCGGCATGGAAAAAGTGTTTAGTTCTTTAGTACAGTAGTCTCTTATTGTTCATTTATCGTTTTGCTAATCACAAATAGAAAAATTAAAGTATTGAGTTAATGGAACTTTTTTGGAGGCAATTTTTCAACTCAATACAATCATTATTTTATATTCCAGCTTTGTATATAGCAAGCTGTCTTGTTGTTTTCTGTGTATGTAATGATGCTTATAACGATTCTTCATTCTCTGAATCACGGTTTTCTACATAATGATGTGAAGTCGTCCAAAATCCATAAAGTACAAGTTTGTCTTGAAAAAGAAAATACAAGTACAGGTATAGGATCCCTTATCTGGAAACCCAATATCCAGAAAGCTCCGAATTACGGAATGGCTGGCTCCCATAGACTCCATTTTATCTAAATAATCCAAATTTTTAAAAATAATTTCCTTTTTCTCTGTAATAAGAAAACAGTAGGTTGTACTTGATCTTAACTAAGATATAATTCATCCTTATTGGAAGCAAAACCAGCCTATTGGGTTTATTTAATGTTTATATGAATTTCTAGTAGACTTAAGGCATGAAGACCCAAATTACAGAAAGATCCGTTATCCGGAAAACCCCAGGTCCCGAGCATTCTGGATAACAGGTCCCATACCTGTATGGGATCTGTTATCCAGAAAGCTCAGAATTACGGAATGTCTCCCATAGACTCCATTTTATCCAAATAATCCAAATTTTCAAAACTGATTTCCTTTAAAACAGTAGCTTGTACTTGATCCCAACTAAGATATAATTAATCCTTATTGGAAGCAAAACCAGCCTATTGGGTTTATTTAATGTTTACATTATTTTTTAGTAGATCCAAATTACGGAACGTTCCATTATCCGGAAAGCCCCCGGTCCCGAGCATTCTGGATCACAGGTCCCATAACTGTAAAATTGTAAGCCAGTTTCCAGTATACATATTTACAGTTATCTTAGTTGTTTGTTATTGCTACTGAAAGCGGCGTCTTTGTCCTTTTTTGCACTGTTGGTTCTGACTTAAGTACAAGAAGTTGACCCTTGTGAATGTTGTAGTTTGCGTGAAGTCTTTTGATTATTTTTTTATAGCGGGAACACACCAGAATCCAGAGGCACGGCATATGTGGTCTATGAAGACATCTTTGATGCCAAGAACGCCTGTGATCATCTCTCTGGTTTCAACGTCTGTAACAGATACCTGGTTGTGTTGTACTACAATCCCAACAGGGTAAGCGTTTGCATTTAATCCCAAAATATATAAGCATAAAAAGCATCCAATCTTAGTAAGATAATTCACCAAAGTAGAGTAGTGGCCCAGGTGCTCCTGCCCCAGGCCCTCAGCTCAGGGGAGTGTACAATCCGTACACAAGAACAAAAAAGGGTTAGGGCACTCTAGAAAGCCACTTAGAGATCAGATCAAAAAGTAAGTTGGTTAAAAAGCAGAAAAAAATCTTTATTTAAAAAAATCATCTCGTGCCTTACGCGTTTCGTGTCACTGAGACACTTAATAATAGGCTTTAAGGGGTTTTCACCTACGAGCTAACCTGTACGATGATGATGAGAGGGATATTCTGATACAATTTCTTACACATTACCCTAGCAACCATGCATTGATTTGAATAAGAAACTGAAATTTGAAGTGGAGAGGCCTGAATAGAAAGAAGAGCATTAAAAAGTAGCTATAACATTAAATTTGTAGCCTTACGGAGCATTTGTTTTAGATGGGGTCATTGACCCCCACTTGAAAGCTGGAAAGAGTCTGAAGAAGAAGGCAAATAACTCAAAAAGTATAAAAATAAATATTGACGGCCAATTTAAAAGTTGCTTAGAAGTGGCCATTCAATAGTTACAGATTTTTTTATATTCAATTTTGAAATCTGACATGGGGCTAGACATATCGTCTGTTTCCCAGCTGCCCCCAGTCACGTGATTTGTGTTCTGATAAACTTCAGTCACTATTTACTGCTGTAACATAGTAAGGTTGAAAAAAAACACCCGTCCATCAAGTTCAACCTTATAGTTTTTTGGATTTTTTTTACCTGCCTAACTGCTAGTTGATCCAGAGGAAGGCAAAAAAAAAACCCATCTGAAGCCTCTCCAATTTTGCCTCAGAGGGGGAAAAAATTCCTTCCTGACTCCAAAATGGCAATGGGACCAGTCCCTGGATCAACTTGTACTATGAGCTATCTCCCATAACCCTGTATTCCCTCACTTGCTAAACACCATCCAACCCCTTCTTATACCTATCTAATGTATCAGCCTGTACCACTGATTCAGGGAGACAATTCCACATCTTCACAGCTCTCACTGTAACAAACCCCTTCCCAATATTTAGCCGGAACCTCTTTTCTTCTAACCAGAATGGGTGACCTTGTGTCAACTGGAAAGACCTACTGGTAAATAGTATCACTCCAACTTGTACTGCAAGTTGGAGTGATACTATCAGAAAATATTGAGATAAATTCGGACTTTGATAAATGGACCTCCACCTGTGTAGGTGGCCTAGCAACAAGCACAAGCTATTTCAGGAGCATTTCCTCCCATATATTCTTTTATTTAGCTTTACATTTTCTTTAAGGGCATAGATACTAGGGATGCAACGAATTCGGGATTCGGTTCGGGATTCGGTCAGGATTTGGCCTTTTTCTGCAGGATCCGGATCTAGCTGAACCAAATCTTAATTTGCATATGCAAATTAGGGGTGGGGAGGGAAATCTCGTGACGAAACATGGAAGTAAAAAATGTTTTTCCCATCCCTAATATGCATATGCAAATTAGAATTCGGTTTGGTATTCGGCCGAATCTTTCACGAAAGATTCGGGGGGTTCGGCCGAATCCAAAATAGTGGATTTGGTGCATCCCTAATAGATACCCTGTTAATTATATGTTTGTAAATTGAAGCGATGATTCATATAAATATTGTGACTTACACATGTGATTTGTCTTCTCTACGATGCCGCCTTCTCCTTATTATATTTGATTTGTTGATATAACTCCATAAAGAGAGGAATAACTACTGTTTTATCTCTGTATATATATTTCATTCTATAAAAACTGCTCTATTCTTAGGCGTTCCAGAAGATGGACACAAAGAAGAAAGAGGAACAGCTGAAACTTCTAAAGGAGAAATATGGAATCAACACAGATCCCCCCAAATAAAACTTCCTCCTTTTTTTTTTTTTTTTTTTTTTAAATATCTGACTTTTTTTTTTTTCATTTTTTGTTAATTCTTTGCAAGGTTTATAAATGTTTTTGAATCACTGATTATGGAATTCTGTCATGTGACCTGGTCAATATTTCCCAAGATGCCCGAGTACCACTTTCCCCACAGCTTTGGTTAGTACAGAGGGAACATAATGTTCCAGTGGAATATATATATATATATATATATATATATATATATATATATATATATATATATATATCACGTGAGCAGTAGTTTATGGAAATATCCTGTAGCGCCTTCTATAAAATACAATATAATATAGCTGCCATTGAATCTGCTACTGAGAGCTAAACATTCATTCTTGATGGGCTGCAATGATGTACATGTGGCTTAGGAATAAGGTGGGCAGAGACAGGTAGAAGTTCCAGGTGCGGGTATAGACGCGGGTCGGCGGTTTTGCGGGTCTGCCCGCAGTTCTTCTCAATAAAATTTTTTACTCCTTTTTCTGATCACGACTACTTCTGATGATGTCACTTCCGGTTTACAATGACAGCACTTCCTGGTTCCTGATGGTCAGCGGGTCCAGGTTTCGTATAAGGTACTTGTGGGTCGGGTAGTGGGTCCAAGCGGTTAAGAATGCGGATTGCAGGTGTCTGCTACGGTTCCAAAAAATGACCCGCGCAGGACTCTATCCCAAGTATTGTACCTGTACAGAGTTTGAGCCCTCTGATATTTAAGTCACTGGCTTTTTCTCCACCTCGTTGTCTAGTGTAATGAGCTGCAGCCATTACTACATATAGGGGCAGATTTATTAAGGGTCGAATTTTCAAATTTTTTGTTCAAAACTCTTAAATTTGAATTATCCAAACTCTATTTCAATTTTAATTTGAATTCAAATTTCGAGATTTATCAAACTCTGGCCCTTTAATAGTGCGAATTCGACTATTCACCACCCAAAACCTGGCGAGTTCATGTATACGTCAATGGGAGGTACCAATTTGGACATGTTATTAGCCTTCCTGAAATTCGAGTTTTTTTCAGAGAAAAAACTCGAAGCGAGTTTAGTCAAATTCGATTCAAGTTTTTGCGTCGGTAAAATTAGTGCGATTATTAGATATTTGATTTTTTTCATTGAATAAACCCCCCCCAATCAAATTTCGAGTATATTAAAATTTAATAGAATTAATAAAAACTCGCATGAATTCTAAATTTGACCTTTGATAAGTGTGCCTCATAGTAAAAGAAGATATTCATAGTTTTGGGTGGAACTGTTCAATAAGAAGCTGAAAAGCCAATAAACGACTTTCAGGTCTCTTATAGTGTGGGGCAGATTTTTTAAGGGTCGAATGCAGATGATGGGTGCAGCAAGGAATTTATGGTTAATGGGCGCAGCAAGGAATATATACGGATACTGGGCCGCAGCAAAGAATATACAGCTGATTTTGGTTGCTGAGTGATGAAAATGTCAGATTGTGCATGGAAGCTGCTGAGGGTGCAAATGGTGAATATCGGCACCCGAAACGTTGGACATTGATGCAGCAGAAATAAATGTGCATTTTTATATGGGAGTGCTGGTTCTCTTGAATATTGCGTTATATATATCTTAACCGTGCACCCCGGCTATGCAAGCTGCAACAGTGCCTTGGAGTGCGGATACTCATTGGACTGTGATATATAGATAGATATATAGATAGATATATAGAAATATATACACAAGAGTCCTCTGCACTCAACCCATTATCAATATATTTAAGACAGAGACCAAAGGCAGGGGACCTTTTTACCCATAAAGTGGATCACCGTACCAGAGGCCTCCCCTTTAGACTAGAAGAAAAGAACTTTCATTTGAAGCAACGTAGGGGGTTCTTCACAGTCAGGACAGTGAGGTTGAGGAATGCACTGCCGGGTGATGTTGTGATGCTGATTCAGTTAATGACTATAAGAATGGCTTGGATGATTTTTTGGACAGACATAGTATCAAAGGCTATTGTGATACTAAGCTCTATAGTTAGTATAGATATGGGTATATAGAATTTAATTAAAAGCAGGGAGGGGTGTGTGTATGGATGCTGGGTTTTCATTTGGAGGGGTTGAACTTGATGGACTTTGTCTTTTTTCAACCCAATTTAACTATGTAACTATGTAATTTTGTGCATACTGCTACTGAAAAATGCCTTACCCTTTAAACAAAACAGGGATTGTTTGTCCATATATTGCAATATATTTAAGATGAACAACTACGTCAAAGTCATCCCATATCTGGCCAGTTCTACGCTCAATTTTATCTGATTCATTAAGAATTCTATTGCTTCTGTATTAACCAGCTTTTGTGGACATTTTGGTTAAGGGCATTCCTGCTGTTTTGCCATTGCCTTATGATTCATTTCCTGTTCCTGTTTTCCCTCTTCCTGTCTCTGTGGAGCAGGGCTGTATTACCTGACATGTTCAAATAAATGAACTAACACAGCAGTATCATTTAACCCACTGCTAGCCAAGCAGTTTATCACAGCTTCATTATACATTTTACAAAGGGACTAAGTTTTACCTGCAACTTACTTGCTGCTTTCAAAGTAAAACTCCCAAACTTGGCTGCCCTTTTATTAGACACCAGTGGGATCACCTGACTATAGCTGGGAAGGGTGGGAGCTACAACATGGAGCTGGTCACTGCTCCTGTATAACTATAACAAACAAGGGAAAGTTGTGCTCACCACTAATTTTTAGCAGGTAATACTTAGTCCCTTTGTAAAATGTACATTTAAGCAATTAAAAAGGTCCCCAGGTGGGACCGAAAAGTCGGATTAAGATGTAAACTTGTCGTCCCCTCCCAAATTTCTCTGGATTATTGATTCTGCTGACTGAGTTCTCTGCGGGTTCAGCCTCTGACATAAACCTTCGACTTGCCATGTCCCCCCGTGTGCCAGTCTCTTGTCCCCCGGTGCCCTCATTACTGCCATAAAGACTCATTATTATTGCCGTGAGTGCAAACGAAGACCCTGACAGAAGCTTCATGGAATGAGCAGTGAATTGTGCTGATTGGGAATGAATTCATTGCACCCTCTGCTCATGTACAGGCAGGTTAGGTTCTCTTGCAATTTCCATCCCTTGTCATTTTAATAGGTGAAATCAAAGTTCTGCTAACCCTGTACCTCTGTGTAATCCAATTAAATGTGCTTCCATGCAGCCCTCCAGCAGTCAGTATATGATGCCTCCTAAATCCTGCCTTGATCACTGAAAGATCATTGGCTCTCCACTAGCTGGACCAATAGGACTAAATAGGTCTGAGACTGACATAAACTGTATTACCAGCAGATCTGCCCATTGGAACCAACAGCAGAACTAACAGATCAGGAGACAATTTGGGAGACCATGGTAAGTCTGAGCTGATTGTTTAGCAGGTAATTCTGATAAACGGGTACAATTATATTTAAAAGGGGTGGTTCACCTTTAAATTAATTTTGCTTGATGTAGAGAATGTATTTGTGTGTTTATAGGGGAGCTTTTTATTCAGCAGTTTGCAATTTCAGCAGTCTGGTTGCTAGGGTCCAGATTACCCTAGCAACCACACATTGATTGGAATAGGAGAGGGTCTGAAGAGAAAGATGAGGATTAAAAAGTAGCCATAACAATACATTTGTAGCCTTAAAGATCATTTGTATTTAGATGGGGTCAGTGACCGCCATTTGAAAGCTGGAAAGAGTGAAAAGCAAATAATTCAAAAACCGTTCTACTGCCCAATCATAGTGTGGTGTGCGCCTGAGCATGGTCAACCCCAGACATGCAGAACATCAGAGATCCCAATGACTCACTTACAATTAGTTCATAACATTGGTTTAGGGCCCCGTAGGGAAGCCAGTTATCCACTATGGGCTGCTGTGATCCTGGAGGAGCAATGCAAGTTGCAGAAGGGCCCATGAGGATAATGAGGTGACCGTTAAAAGATAAGTAAACCTTTAAAATAACAGAATGAGAGTGCTATTCTAAGCACCTTTGCAATGTACATTCATTATTTTATTTTTTTTAATTTCAAGGTATGATGTTATCTGAGGTTTCTATTTTAGTCCTAAGCAGAAGAACATCAGAGCAGCCTCTTTCTTATTCCTGACAACTTCCTTGACTACTTGGTGGTCAGACTGGTGGGAAACTGACCAGCAGGTGGCGCTGTTGTAACACAATTCATTCATATTAACAGTACATGTATCCCTTAATATCTTGATATTACAAATAAATAATGAATGTACATTGCAAAAGTGCTTAGAATAGCCCCCTCATCAATTTTACATTCACTTATTTGTAAGGTTTACCTTTAAAACAGGAGATGTGAGAATGTGGAAAAACCGTAAAAAACCCGGTGGGTACATATCCTTAAATCTACTGACCAATCACATGCAACTGGATGTGTCAGAATTCTCCCAACACTGTCCTGAAAGTGCGCGTCTGTTCTACTGCCTCTGGGTGGTGCTGTTCTGCTATACATGAGAAAGGCCACTCTAAAGGAAGATGAACTCATTCGGTGTGTGTGTATAAATGGGGTGCGTGTGTATAAATGGGGTGTGTGTGTATTTTAATGGGGTGCTTTGTCGCATAGGTTGGCTCACTGGTACCATTCCTGCCCTGGAGTCCTGGTTCTGAGTTTCACATTGGAGCTATCTCCAAGGAGTGTGTATGTTCCTTTTATTAGTGCCAAACTTAAAGGAGAAGGAAAGGTGTTTTTATTTAGGGGTGTCAAAAGTTAGGCATCCTAAAGTGATAGTAACACATGCCCGCGGTGTCAGGTAAGTAACTATTTGGTTACAAGTGTTCCACAAAGCAGATCCATTACCAGTACCTGTTTTGGCAGGAGGGCTGATCAAAACAAAGAGAGGGCCTTCCATAAAGTCTATGGAGTTGGGATGGATAGAGTTGTGGCTGAGTGTAACAGTGTCATGTGGAATCATGTTGGATGTTGCCTAATATATATTATTTAATATATACTGCAAATAAGCAACCATCCAGAAAACACCAGGTCCTGAGCATTTTGCATAACCGGTCCCATATCTGTTTTGTAAAGCAGTCAGAAAGTGAAACGAAATCATGAGGAATTGATTGTTTCACTTGCAATGACCAATTCCTACAAATACGTACATAGAAAACCAAAAAAGAGGTAACAGGTATCTTCAACAAAATTTTAATTATTACATCAAGTGAGAAACTCATCAAGCGACCAATGAGTATCCATGTTTTTTTTTTTTTTAAAGAACAAACAGATTTTTGTTCATAGTTTCATTTTTTTCCCTATGCAGTTAGACATGATGTCTGTTTCCCTGGTGCCCCCAACTATGTGACTTGTGCTCTGATAAACTTCAATCACGCTTTACTGCTACACTCCAAGTTGAAGTGAATTATTTGCAATGTAAAGAGTGTAATTTAGGAATAAAAAGTAAACCATAAAAATCATGACAGAATCCCTTTAATGGAGGTGTGTCAACTTCAACTACTATCCTGAGTTTTAAATGAAGAGTGTTGGGTAGGCTGTGTCATCCATTGACCACCTAACTTAAAGGGGAAGTTCATGTTACAATATCCCATTCAGTTCTCTCTCTCTCTCTCTCTCTCTCTCTCTCTCTCTCGAGAGAGAGAGAGAGAGAGAGAGAGAGAGAGAAAGAGAGAGAGAGAGGCTTCAGATGGGTTTTTTTTTTGCCGTTCTCTGGATCAACTGGCAGTTAGGCAGGTTAAAATAGAGTTAAAGTACAAGGAAAGTCTAAAATAGAATAAGGCTAGAAATGCTGTATTTTGTATACTAAACATAAACATGCACTTACTGCACCACAAGCCTAATCAAACAAATAATTTATGCTTTCAAAGTTGGCCACAGGGGGTCACTATATTGTAACTTTGTTAAACATCTTTCCAAGACCAAGACTGTGCACATGCTCAGTGTGGTCTGGGCTGCTTCGGTATCATCATAAACAAAGCTGCTTGAATTCTGCATGGCTGGGAAGTAAGGCGGGGGCTCCCCCTGCTGTTCATAAGTATGATTGTTTCCCTGCAGAGCAGTTAGGGACTGTCTGACAATTCCTATCCACAGCAGTAAAGTAAGGGAAAATTTCACTGCATACAGTCAGGTTTCTTATAAAAACGGTACACATTTTTTAATTAAAGTATATTGGAGATAGGTTTCTTTTTCATTAAAGAAGGCAAAAATGGGATTTTATTTTTTGCCTTTCCTTGTCCTTTAAAAGGTTGAACTTGATGGACGTGTGTCTTTTTTCAACCTAACTTACTATGTTACCGGAAAGACTGAGGATATGTCTAGGCAACCTAACTTGAAGGGCTGCAGTGATAGCGTTTAATTTAACTGTTTAATAGCCGTATTCTTTTGATTTATCCTGCTTAATACTCAGTATGCTGTAGATGAAAAGCCGATACTAAAAGTTACTTTCAAAGTAAGTGGAGTTCTGCTTCTGCACTGCTGCTGCAATGGCCTTGCGCTGTGACTTTCCTAAATTGTGTTTGAAAGAAATATAGCAATATTCTAGTTTTCAACCCTGAATAAACAATACAGTGACTGCAAATCATTCAGGCGATAAAAACGATTATTTTGCTGGGTTCATAACTATAACAAGAATAGCAGCTCCTGTGCCGCCGCCGGGCCCCTATACACAGATTCCTCGCGTATTACCCAGAGCGGCTTTGTGTGTTTGTGCAGCCATTGATGCCGAGCTCACAATGATTCGCTTTTACATCAGCAATAACCTTAATCGGTGGGTCAAGTGCAGAGCCATTAGCACAAGAAGGAAACAATATCCTGTAGTGAGACGCCAGGGAGCGATTGGCTTCATTCTTCCAGATGCATCACATTGGCCTTGTGCTGCTTATTTACATTGTGTCTGACTCAACACTGCGGGGAGTTCTGTTCAAACAAGCAATGGTTTATACTGTCTGTAGGATCTTCTGTATACAGTATCACTTGCCCCTGTTCATCCCCTTTCCCCCCTAGTGGTGAGTGGATCTTGTAACATAGTAAGTAAGGTTGAAAAAAGACACACGTCCATCAAGTTCAACCTTTTAAGTCTATATATAACCTGCCTAACTGCCAGTTGATCCAGAGGAAGGCAAAAAACCCATCTGAAGCCTCTCCAATTTGCCTCAGAGGGGGAAAAATTCCTTCCTGACTCCAAAATGGCAATGGGACCAGTCCCTGGATCAACTTGTACTATGAGCTATCTCCCATATCCCTGTATTCCCTCACTTGCTAAACACCATCCAACCCCTTCTTATACCTATCTAATGTATCAGCCTGTACCACTGATTCAGGGAGACAATTCCACATCTTCACGGCTCTCACTGTAACAAACCCCTTCCCAATATTTAGCTGGAACCTCTTTTCTTCTAATCGGAATGGGTGACCTTGTGTCAGCTGGAAAGACCTACTGGTAAATAAATCATTAGAGAGATTATTATATGATCCCCTTATATATTTATACATAGTCATCATATCTCCCCTTAAAGGAAAACTGAACCCTAAATATGAATGTGGCTAAAAATGGCATATTTTATATAGTGAACTTACTGCACCAGCCTAAAGTTTCAGCTTGTCAGTAGCAGCAATGATCCAGGACTTCAAACTTGTCACAGGGGGTCACCATCTTGGAAAGTATCTGTGACACTCACATGCTCAGTGGGCTCTGATTGGCTGTTGAGAAGCTAAGCTTAGGGCTCGTCACTAATTATCCAGCAGAAAATGAGCTTCCCTGGCTGTAATATAAGCTGATGCTACAGGTTTGCTGATTATTCAATTCTGATGCTAATTGCACTGGTTTCTGTGCTGCCATGTAGTAATTATGTGTATTAATTACTAATCAGCCTTATATTGTGACATTTCTATTCTATGTGTACTGTATATTGTGAGTGGGTCCCTAAGCTCAGTAAGTGACAGCAGCACAGAGCATGTGCAGTGAATCAGCAGAAAAGAAGATGGGGAGCTACTGGGGCATCTTTGGAGACACAGATCTTTACTGCTAAAGGGCTGTGGTTGCCTTGGGCATTTCTAGTCTATTTATTTGGTTAAGCTTTAGTTCTCCTTTAAGCGCCTCTTCTCCAGTGTGAACATCCCCAATTTGGCCAGTCTTTCCTCGTAGCTAAGATTTTCCATACCTTTTACCAACTTAGTTGCCCTTCTCTGTACCCTCTCTAATACAATAATGTCCTGTTTGAGTGATGGAGACCAAAACTGTACGGCATATTCTAGATGGGGCCTTACAAGTGCTCTATACAGTGGAAGAATGACCCCTCCTCCCGTGACTCTATGCCCCTTTTAATACAGCTCAAGACCTTATTTGCCCTTGATGCTGCTGACTGGCATTACTTGCTACAGACAAGTTTATCATCTACAAGGACTCCAAGGTCATTTTCCATAATGGATTTGCCTAGTGCAGTCCCATTAAGGGTATAAGTGGATATTTTTACATCCCAGGTGCAGGACTTTACATTTATCAACATTGAATCTCATTTGCCACTTAGCTGCCCAGATTGCCAGTTTGTCAAGATCCTGTTGCAAGTGCCACATCCTGGATGGAATTAATTGGGCTGATAGTTTTGTGTCATCTGCAAACACTGATACATTACTTACAACACCCTCCATGCACATGCATAAGTATGAATTGGTGCAAACGTGCCCATGCGTGAATTGGTGTGAGTGTGCATTCTCGTGCATGCGCAGGAGTGTAAAAAGAAGAAAAAAGCTGAGAGAGTTGGGCACAGAGGGGACCGGACGGGGGGGGGGTAGGTGACAGAGGAGGTACATGCCTGGTGCCCCCCAGCTTTGCGCCCTAGGCACGTGCCTACTCTGCCGACCCCTTGGCCTGACCCTGCTGTCCAGCATCTTACTTACCTCATCGTAAAAAGCAATCAAATTTGTTATTTCCCTGAATGGGAGGAGGAGGTGCCTGACAGAATGACAAGAGGTTTTATCACTGCCGCCGAACAGGAGCGGAAAAGGAAAACACCGATGGGCTTCAAAGGGTGACTTCATGCCTCCAGGGATAGGGTGCAAGGGGCAGTTTATGCCACAGAAGGATACACAGAATAGCTCTTTATTGGATACAGAAGGAAATTCCTACCTGAAAGGAAGTTCTTTTTTTTATTGTCAGTTATGCTTGCAAGAAGCTTTTAGATATAGGTGGAAATTCCCTAAAGGGCGAAGTGACGTCATTTCGGCACTTTGCCGATTTACTAACGGGCGCAGGCGTAAATTCGCTAGCAAAGGAGATAGATTGTAGCGCTACTTCACACTCTAACGACAGGCGAATTTGTGCTCTGTCGAATGACGTAACTGCACTAATTCACTAATATTGAGATTTTACTGAACGTTACCTCTTGCGCCAGACTTGCCTTCGCCACCTCAGACCAAGCAAAGTGCAATAGAGTAGATAGGAGTTCCTCAAAAAAAGTTGAAAAATTTTCTACAGTAAGTCCAAAAAAACCCTGGCGACTTTTCAGTTTTTCAGGGTGATAGGCTGCAAAAGATCATAATTTTTTTTAGGGTACCTCCCAACATTTTGGAAGTAAAAAGAGGGTCAAAACATTTTTTTCCACACGTAGTGCAGCAATTTTTTTGACCACACCCCTTTCTGTGGCCAAACCCCCTAATTACCATGTTCGTTTTACAAAATTTGGCAGGTTATGAAAGTTTGAAAATATTTCTCCTTATCTAAACTGTGTTCTTGTGTCTCAAAATTGTTACAAAGTACCTTATTTGCACCTGTTAGCTGTTCTGGGCTCTCTGCTAAAAGCCAATTAAGTGAGAAACTTTGTTTCTTTTTCTGGCTGTTCAGTGCAGAGAAAAGAGGGACTTTCCAGTACAAATGAGGGACTGCGGGTTGAGCTGTCAAAAGAGGCACTGTCCCTCTGAAAAAGGGACAGTTGGGAGGTATGCAACAGTAACTTTCACTTTTAAGCTACTAGTAAGTATGCACAGTATTAGTCTAGGCACAGTGACATCTACAGGCCATTTGTATAAACACCACATATTCCCCCTATAGTAGGAAAGCATTTAGGCAAATGTAATAAACAACAATGCATCTTAAAGCAATAACATACATTATTCACATCACATAGTCCTGGGTCCATGCAGGTAGTTTTCTGATTCTCTCAGTATGACTTATAGGTTTACTTTCTTCTGGCCTATTGCAGTTGACATCAGGAGTAGGAAAATGTCCTTCATCAAATGGAGCTTCTCCAAAGTCATATCTAACGGGAACAAGACGACTTGCATTCCATATGCGTCCATCAGACAGTTCATATGTGTATGGTCCTCACTGGCGTCTCACTTCAAGTGGTGTAGTAAATTTATATTGTCCTTGTTTCAGTATTCCTGGTTTCTTAATTCTGACTAAAGATCCAGGTTGAAAGTGTTCTTCTCTTGCACCATGTTTTCTGTCAGTATAAGCCTTGCATTTGGCTTGTTGATGTTTCACAATGTCAGCAGTAGATGATTTTGTAGGCACAGTATTTTGTGGAAGTTTGATGTCTGCAACATGTAACTGTCAAGACCGCCGGGAGCGCGAGGAGTCGCGTCCGCTCCCGGCGGCGAAGAATCCAAGATGGCGGCGCCCAGGGAACCCACGTGGGTTCCGACGCCGGCGTTGTGACGCCAGCACAGCGCGACGGTCGCAGGCGCGCTGACGCTGGCGCAAGGGCGCCAAATTCAAAGATAAAAGGACGCCTGAGGCGCCAAGATGGCGCCCGAAAATAGGATCCTGTTCCCTGAGAGATTCCTGGGTTCCCTTGCTGTTTCCCCTGCTTATATCTGCCTGATTCCTTGTTGTGACCCCTTGCCTGGACTTGGACTTCGCTGATACTCTGCCTGCCATTTGACCCCCTGCCTGGCCCTGGACTTTGTTTGTATTCCGCCTGTCTTTTGACCTGTGCTTGGACTTTGTTTATTCTCCTGCCTTACCCTTGGATACCACGACCCTGATCCCTCCTGAGGGGCTTCCTCCTAGATCCGGACTACTCCCCAGAGGGGGCTCCCGGCTCCCTGACATTATTTTCGGGCCATGGATCCTTCTGAGGAAGCCACACCTCATGTCGGACGAGCGCTCCGCGGACTGGCATCCCGCATGGAGGACTACGAAAACCAGCAGGTTCGCATTGGGCAAGCACTCGATGTCCTGCTAGCTCAAGTGCCTTCTGCGCCCTCCGCTGCTCCACCTACTGGAGATCCCCCCATGGCGGCAGCCTCTACGAATGCAAGCTACCCGACAGGTGAGCCTCGCATTCCACCTCCCCCTCGCTTCAGTGGGGACCCACAAGCCTGCAGGGGATTTGCCACACAATGCCAAATTCAATTTGAGTTCCAACCCACACAGTTTCCAAGTGAGCGTTCCAAGGTGGGGTATGTGATGTCTCGATTGGAAGGCAAGCCACTGGAGTGGGCAACGTCTCTTTGGGAGAAGAATTCCCCGGTGACTTATGATGTTAAAGACTTTCTCCAAGCTTTTCGCATAGTCTTTGATGCTCCAGGTCGGGTTACGAACGTCTCTTGCAGCTCCGGCAGGGAAGCCGCAGTGTCAATGAGTACGCTATAGACTTCCGAACTCTGATGGCGGAGACTTCCTGGTGTGATGACGCTTACAAGGCCGTATACTACCAAGGCCTATCCATCCGCATCAAAGATGATCTCGTCTCCAGAGAGACTCCTGACACCCTGGAAGGGCTGATCGCTCTATCCATTAAGGTTGACACCCGTCTCAGAGAACACCAGGTGGAGAGAGAGCGCAGCAGACGATTTTCTCCCCATGTTGGCCCCTCGCTTTCAAAGGCCGATTCTGCAAGCATCCGCTGTCCCTGTGACTCATGTGTCCACGTCTCCCCTGGAGGAACCTATGCAAGTAGGAAAGGCTCGCCTCTCCGAGCAGGAAAGACTCGAAGACGTATGGCAGGTCTTGTTTGTACTGTGGTGGCATTCCCATTTTGCCAACGCCTGTCCTGCCAAAGCCAAGAGTTTTGTACCCCGAGGTATGTCTCAGGTTTCTCATGTAGGGGGCATCACTCGAGGGCCTCAGGAGAAGTATCAAGAAAATTCACGCAGACTTCTCCTTCCTTTGCAGATTCACCTGGCAAGTAAATCTATCTTCGAAAGGGCCTTCCTCGACTCCGGAGCGGATGGCAATTTCATGGACGCCTTCTTTGCCGAACGCATGAAGATTCCCCTGCTTCCATTGTCTTCACCCCTGCGAATTACCGCCATAGATGACAAACCCCTGGAGTTTGAATTCGTCACAATGTTCACGGCGGAACTATCTTTACAAGTTGGGGCGCTGCATCAAGAAAAACTTTCTTTCTTCATCATTCCCTGCCCTTCTACTCCAGTAATATTGGGTCTTCCGTGGTTACGTCTGCATAACCCCACCATAGACTGGTCCACTGGGCAGATCTCTCGTTGGAGTTTATTTTGCCTGCAACATTGCCTTCTGCCAAAACCCCTCGAGAAGGTGAATGTCTCCACTGCGGAACTAAAGACTTTGCCCTCCACTTACCAGGGGTTATCTGATGTGTTTTGTAAAAAGTCCTGCAGAGTTCCTTCCCCCACATCGCTCCTACGACTGTCCGGTTGAACTCCTGCCAGGAGCTATGCCCCCCAGAGGGCGCACCTACCCTCTGTCTCCTGCAGAGACTACCGCTATGAAGGAGTACATCCAAGAAAATCTCCAGCGGGGGTTTATCCGCCCTTCTACCTCTCCTGCAGGGGCTGGGTTCTTCTTCGTGGAGAAGAAGGACGGAGGCCTTCGGCCTTGTATAGACTATCGGGGTCTGAATAAGATCACCGTGAAAAACAGGTACCCCCTGCCCTTGATTGCCGAGCTCTTTGACCAGCTGAAAGGGGCAAAGATTTTCTCCAAGTTGGATCTCCGGGGGGCTACAACCTCATTCGCATCCGGGAGGCGTGACGAATGGAAGACGGCATTCAACACTCGGGATGGGCACTATGAATATCTTGTTATGCCCTTCGGCCTTTGCAATGCCCCTGCCGTCTTCCAGGAGTTTGTTAATGATGTGTTCCGAGATCTCCTAGGAAGGTTCGTAGTCGTATACTTGGACGACATCCTGATCTTTTCCAAGGACCTTGAAAGTCATCGCTCCCAGGTGAAGGAGGTACTCTCTCGTCTGAGGAAGAACTCTCTCTTCGCCAAGTTGGAGAAGTGTGTCTTCGAGGTATCCAAGATCCCCTTCCTAGGATACATTATCTCTCCAGAGGGATTTGAGATGGACCCGTGAAAGTGTCGGCCATCCAGGAGTGGCCTCTCCCACTGAGTACCAAGGCAATCCAGAGATTCATCGGATTTGCTAATTATTATCGACAGTTCATCCGGGGGTTCTCTTCCCGCATTGCACCTATCCTGGCCCTCATCCGGAAAGGGGGTAAACCCAGCCTGTGGCCTCCATCTGCCATAGAAGCCTTTCAGTCCTTGAAAGAGGCCTTCACGTCCGCTCCTGTTCTCCGACATCCCAATCCTGCACTACCCTTCTGCATCGAAGTTGATGCTTCTGAAGTCAGAGCCGGAGCTATCCTGTCTCAGAGACACTCCACTGATGGAAAATTGCACCCCTGTGCGTTTTTCTCCAAGAAGTTCTCATCCGCAGAGCAGAACTATGATGTCGGAAATCGAGAACTCTTAGCAGTCAAGCTTGCCCTTGAAGAATGGCGTCACCTCCTTTAGGGCTCTGAAATTCCTGTCCAGATTTTCACAGATCACAAGAATCTGGAGTTTATACAGTCCCTCAAGAGGCTAAATCCCAGACAAGCCAGGTGGGCCCTTTTCTTTTCCCGATTGAACTTTGTTTTGACTTATCGCCCAGGTTCCAAGAATCTGAAGGCCGATGCCTTGTCTTGTAGCTTCACTCCGGTGGACCGTGACCCTGAGAGGCAGGAACCAATCATTCCACCAGTCAAGATCATTGCCTCTCTGTATCCCCAATTTGCCGACCAGATTCTGGCTGGGCAGTCCTCGGCTCCTCAAGATACTCCGATTGGCATGGCCTTCGTCCCTCCAGAACTTCGCCTGGCCATCCTGCAACAAACCCACTGCTCCAGGCAAGCTGGACATCCTGGTCCGGCCAAGACCCTTGAACTCTTGAGGCGCCTAGTCTGGTGGCCTCATATCCGCAAGGATGTAAAGGACTTTGTGGCTGCTTGTAATGTCTGTGCCACTTCTAAGCCTAGCCATTCCCGCCCAGCGGGTTGTTACAGCCTTTGCCGGTTCCCTCTCGTCCGTGGACGCACCTCTCTATGGACTTTATTGTCGAACTTCCTCCCTCCGGTGGGAATACTGTGATCTGGGTTGTCATTGACTGCTTCAGCAAAATGGCCCATTTCATCCCTTTGAAGAAGTTACCCTCTGCGGTGGAATTATCCCAACTCTTTATTAAGTACATCTTCCGCCTGCATGGTTTCCCGGTGGAGATCGTCTCCGACAGAGGCACCCAGTTTACCGCCAAGTTCTGGCATTCTCTATGTAAAGACTTGGGAACAACACTTAAATTTTCGTCTGCCTACCACCCGCAGACGAATGGGGCAGCTGAACGTGTGAACCAAGCCTTAGAACAGTTCCTGAGGAACCACGTGTCTCTTTGCCAGGACGATTGGTCTGACCTCCTCCCGTAGGCGGAGTTTGCTCATAATAATGCATGTCATTCCTCCACAGGAAGGTCTCCATTTATGGTGGTGTATGGACAGCACCCTCAAGCCTTTCCTCAGGACTTCGTGTTGTCGGACGTCCCGGCTGCAGATGATCTGGCAGCCCATATGCTTGCTATTTGGGCTGCAACCAAGTCTAATCTAGAGAAGTGTGCTCTAGTCCACAAGACTTTCGCGGATCGCCGTAGAAGGCCCTCTCCTCCCTACAAGGTGGGTGATTGTGTCTGGCTCTCTTCCAGGAATATTCGCTTGAAGGTGCCATCTCCCAAGTTGGGTCCGAAGTTCCTGGGTCCGTTCCCCATCTTGGAGATAATTAACCCTGTAGCCATCAGACTTCAACTCCCACCAGAGATGAGAATCCCCAACGTGTTCCACGTCTCCCTGGTGAAGCCCACCGTCTCCAACCGTTTCTCTGGTGTCCAATCTCCTCCTCCTGCTGTCTCTGTGGAGGGTCAACAAGAATTCGAGGTGGAGAGAATCCTTGATTCCAGAATCTCCAGAGGGTCCCTTCAATACCTCATCCATTGGAAGGGCTTTGGCCCCGAAGAATGCTCTTGGGAGGGACACCGTGATGTGCATGCTCCTCGTTTGGTAAGAGACTTCCACTCCAAGTTTCCCCAGAAACCAAGTCCCGGTGGTCCTGAGGCCCCCCGTGAGGGGGGGGGTACTGTCAAGACCGCCGGGAGCGCGAGGAGTCGCGTCCGCTCCCGGCGGCGAAGAATCCAAGATGGCGGCGCCCAGGGAACCCACGTGGGTTCCGACGCCGGCGTTGTGACGCCAGCACGGCGCGACGGTCGCAGGCGCGCTGACGCTGGCGCAAGGGCGCCAAATTCAAAGATAAAAGGACGCCTGAGGCGCCAAGATGGCGCCCGAAAATAGGATCCTGTTCCCTGAGAGATTCCTGGGTTCCCTTGCTGTTTCCCCTGCTTATATCTGCCTGATTCCTTGTTGTGACCCCTTGCCTGGACTTGGACTTCGCTGATACTCTGCCTGCCATTTGACCCCCTGCCTGGCCCTGGACTTTGTTTGTATTCCGCCTGTCTTTTGACCTGTGCTTGGACTTTGTTTATTCTCCTGCCTTACCCTTGGATACCACGACCCTGATCCCTCCTGAGGGGCTTCCTCCTAGATCCGGACTACTCCCCAGAGGGGGCTCCCGGCTCCCTGACAGTAACTTAGTGTGCATCTGTCTGCCATGTAATAATTCAGCTGGAGATGATTGGGTTGTTGCATGGCGCGTTGCTCTGTAGTTATGTAGAAACTCTGTTGTAAATACTTTCCAAGATTTCCCAGTAAGATTTGCTGTCTGTAGTGCTTCTTTCAGACTTCAGTTGAATCGCTCGATTTCTCCATTCGCTTGTGGGTAATACACTGAAGATTGTAATTCGAAAATAAGCACCTGGTTTGAGAACCCTGAGAGAAACATCCAAGGGTTTGGAGAGCAACATGTTGCTCACAAGCTACTAGTTGGGGATCACTTGCCTAGAAAATGTATTAGAGCTCACTCTATTAAAATCACCAGAGATCATGTCTCTCTACATGCAGGATTTGTGCAAAAGGCAGTTATTTTGTTAGATTTTGTTTGTACTAGAATCAGTTATTTGAGTGAACTCTTCGCAGAGCCTAGCGTGGCAAATCTTTTTGTCCTTCTTTCTATTTTCAAAATGTTGGGAGGTACAGTATGCCTTTAAGATGAATTTAGGATATATTTTATCAAAGTCTTGAAATGACAAGTCTGACTGATGTTTGATTTCCTCCTGCCAACAATGTTCTTGTTTGTTATGAGTCACATTTCCTTGGCACATATTTATTTTATTCCGCATGCAGTCTGTCCCCTGCTATGTATAGCCGCCATCTCTGTGTTCTGATATTCTCTCGGGAACAGAAAGAACCTTTACAGCAGTGCCATATTGAGCTGTAATTCACTTTCCAGCTCTTTCTTGCTGTTGCCGATCGGGACCTTGGCTCCCCCACAACCGTTTGCATAGTTTGGAAGAATAATGTTTGGGCTATAGGTGGTGCAAAATGACTCATTTGGGTGCCAGTAGTTCTTATTAACAGGAATAACTTCAGAGCTGGTACCCAGGTCGATTCAGCATTCAAAAGCAACAAAAACACGTCTGCTCTTTAGTTTCAGTACTCTAATGTGGGATCCAGAACCAAACCTTACAGAACATCTCCTTAGCTGACTTCTAGGGGAACAAACAGTATATCTGCCCTACTGAAATGGGTTTATTACTTACCCAGGAGACCAGCCACTCACAAAGCTTCTCATTAAATAGTGCTTATTGTCCCATGCTCCTAGATCACCTCCATATCCAAAAGTCATCATTTAAGGTTTCCCCTTGTCCTCTGTTGATATCTTCTCTTTTACAGTGGGATCTATAATAGACTTGGAACAATGATCCTGTTTTCCTATGGGGAGGCTGGAGCAGTGGCTAACGAGGAGAGGTGGTGGTGTTAGGGGACAATGCCTATTTGATCACCAAGATACTCCTGGAAGGCAAGGTGAGAATTAGGATTTACCCATATTTGTTGTTCTAAGAATAGAAAGGCTAGATTGGACTTTGCTCAAAAGTTCTGAAAAAGATTCTTTGGACAGATGAAACCAAGATCAACCTCTACCAGAATGGTGGCAAGGAAAAAAATATGGAGAAGGTGTGGAACAGCTGATGATCCAAAGCATAGCACAGTTTTGTATAAAACATTTGGGAGGCAGTGGGATGGCTTGGGCTGCATGGCTGCCAGTGGCACTGGGACACTAGTGTTTATCCATCATGTGACACAGAAGCAGCCAAATGAATTCTGAGCTGTTCAGAGACAGTGGGGCTCATTTATAAACACTGGGCAAATTTGCACCTGGGCAGTAACTCATAGCAACCAATGAGTGACTAGCTTTTTTCAGCCAGCTGTAGGTTGAACGCTGAAAGCAATCATCTGATTGGTTACCGTGGTTTACTGCCCAGGTGCAAATTTGCCCAGTGTTTATAAATAACCCCCACTGTCTGCACAAATCCAGGTAAATGCAGTCACATTGATTGGGAGGTGTTTCATAATGAGCCAAAACATAGAGCCAAAGCAACCCAGGAGTTTATTAAAGCAAAGAAGTGGAATATTGTTGAATGGCCAAGTCAGTCACCCGATCTGAACCCAATTGAGCTGCATTTCACTTGTTGAAGACTAAACTTGGGACAGAAAGGCCAACAAACAAAAAGTGAAAGCCGCTGCAGTAAAGGCCTGGCAGAGCATTAAACAGGAGCAAACCCAGAATCTGGTGATGTCCATGAGTTCAACACTTCAGCCTGTCATTGCCAGCAAAGGGGTTTCAATCAAGTATAACAGTTTTTTAATTTGTCCAATTACTTTTGAGCCCCTGAAATGAAGTGACTGTGTTAAAAAAAGGCTTTAGTTCGTCACATTTTTATGCAATCTTTTTGTTCAACCCACTGAATTAAAGCTGAAAGTCTGCAGTTCAACTGCATCTGAGTTGTTTCATTTAAAATTCAATGTGGTACGGAACCAAAATTAGAAAAAAAAGTTGTCCAAATATTTTTTTTTTATATTTATTTAATATTTATTGCTGTCTGACGAAGGTGCACGCCCCCGAAATGTTACGTTGCAATAAACACGCAGGGCTTCGCCTGCATGCATTGAGCTCTGAGTGTGGGTTTTCTTCTTGCCAAATATTTATGGACCTAACTGTAGTTCTGATCAAGTACGTGGAAAACACTTAACCACACACACTTAGGACTTCAAGGCATCCAATGGTAAATGAACTTGATCCCTTTTAGAAATGTACTTTGTAGGCTACACTAGTAGAAGTAACTATGGTTATCTACCTATTCATAAACTTCATTGTTCACCCCATTGATGGAGTTGAATGGTAATACAGGTATGGGATCCGTTATCTGGTAACCGGTTATCCAGAAGGATCTGAAAGGCTGTCTACCATAGACTCTATTAGAATCAAACAATCCAAATTTTTACAAACGATTTCCTTTTTCTGTGTTATAATAAAACAGTAATAAAACAGTAGCTTGTACTTGATCCCAACTAAGATATAATTAATCCTTATTGGAAGTAAAACCAGCCTATTGGGTTTATTTAATGTTTACATGATTTTCTAGTAGACTTAAGGTATGAAAATCCAAATTACGGAAAGATCCGATATCCGGAAAACCCCAGGTCCTGAGTATTCTGGATAACAGGTCCTGTACCTGTACTGCCAATCTGCAGGCTTGGGTTTCCATTGCTCAAATGGGCCTTTATGAAGGACAAAGCAAATAAAAAGACCTACAAGCCAGTAAAGTAGTGAGACTTTCTTTATTTCTTCATATATATAGATCTGTATATATACGTATTTAAAGAAGAGTTTTTCTTTAAAACAGCAGCAAGCAAGACTTACACGTCTGAGTCAGTGTAGAAGCGAAATAACCGTTAGCTAATGCCCGTGTGTGTACCCCCTTGTACACCGATATTTCTGAGCAACGTCGTCCTGATACTAAGGGGCAGATTTATCAAGTGTTGAATTTCGGAGTAACTCCTATAACTTCAAAATTCGAAGAAACAAAAAAAAACAACCGAAATGTATTAAAAAAAAAATTTCTGCGGGTGAATAGGCTGTATTCGAATCGAAGTAAGATCATAACTGATCTTATGCGATTTGACGTTTTTTTTTAAAAAAACGTTGATTTTTCAAAGTCCACCAAATAGGTTTTAGGAGGTCCCCCATAGGCTAAAACAGCAATTCGGTTTTAGATGGCGAATGGTCGATCTTTAAAGAGACGATACATGATAATTTTCAATATTCAAATAGTCGAATTTTTGGCCAATTCGATAGTCGAAGTACACAAAAATAGCTCAAAATTAATTTTTTTTTACTTTGACACTTGATAAATCTGCCCCTTAGTGTTCTGTAAGGCAGTGGTTGTGTTTTTTTTTTTTAGATCATTCGTTTGATTTATAATTGTGAATCATGTAACATGCAAATTAAAACCCCATCTCCCTGCCGAAGGGGCCAAACAACAGCTCGGGGAGCCCAGGCCGGCCCTTTAAGCAGTGTAAGGCTTATAGAAAATGTACAACTTAGAGTGCAGTAGCCAGACTTGCTGTATTTTCCCAACCACCCCCACCCCAATGTATTTTTGCTGGAAAGCAACAAGGCTTTAAGCTTCAAGACAAAAACACAGACACAACTTTTAAAAAAGTAAAATGACAATAACAGCGATGTGTTTACCCCGAGCTGCGGGGTCGATTTTTTTTTTTCCTCCTGGGCAGAGGCCAAGATCAGGGAAGAATCGTAGATGTGGGTTTATCTGAAACAGAGGTCACTTTGTTTTTCTGGGCATTTTAAAGGGGCAGTCCTCATAGCGGATTCCGAAAAGGGGCCAGAAAGACACCGGAGAGGCAGAGTGATGGGATGAGTAGGGCGAGAAGGTAACACCCTTCAGTTGAAGCACCCAATGACAGTTCTGTTTTGCTATTTCTTAAAAACAGCCCTGGCACCAATGTTCCCTCTAATTCCTTCTCAGTTATATGCACACAACAAAATTCTTTTGTTCGCACATTTAGCAAAAACGGTGTGCTCAGGTCAGAAATGATAAGCGTGACGTCTTTTAGGCACTTTCGCCGATTTACTAACGGTAGCTGGCATAAATTCGCTGGCGTAATTACGCCAAGGAGATAAGACTCTGGCGCAACTTTGCACTCTAACGCCAGACGAATTTTCGGTCTGGCGAAAGAGCGTTACTACACAAATTCACTAGGTTTTTGATTTTAATGAACGTTACCTCTATCGCCAGACTTGCCTTCGCCACTTAAGATCAGGCAAAGTGCAATAGAGTAGATAGGAGTTCCTCAAAAAAAAGTTGAAAATTGAAAGTCCCAAAAAATGCTGGAGTTTTTTCCTATTTAAAGGGTGATAAGACTGAAAAAGATCGTAAATTTTTTTTGGGGTACCCTCTTCCCCCTACATTTGATAACATATGGCACCTAAACTATACTGTGGGCACATGTGTAGGGCAATATAACAACTCTATATAATTTTATTAAGGTTCCCTGGCCTTGTGTAGTGTAATGTATTTGCTGCAGGATATACGGCCATTGTACTTTAACTGCACGCCGTATGCTAATTAGCCAACACTAGCGTAACTTCCAACTGCTGAGCGTAATTTTGCTGGCGTAATTTCGCCAGCATTCGGTACTCTGTGCGCAACTTCGGATCTTCGTGAATTAGCATTGTCCAGTCGAATTTACACCTGGTGTTGCAATGTGCACGAAGCCAGCGCTGGCGAATTTTCGCAGGTTAGTGAATTTGCCCCTTTGTGCGCACCACAATTTGTTGAGTGCGTGCACCTTAGAGCAGGGGTCCCCAACCTTTTTTTTTTTACCCGTTAGCCACATTCAAATGTAGAAATAAGTTGGAGAGCAACACAAGCATGCAAAAAGTTCCTGGGAATGCCAAATATGATTGGCTATTGATAGCCCCTATGAGGACTGGCAGCCTACAGGAGACTCTGTTTGGCATTAACTTGGTTTTTATGCAACTAAAACGTGCCCCAAAACCAGCCCCTGCTTTGAGGCCCCCTGGGAGCAAAATCCAAGGGGTCGAAGGCAACTTGTTACTCACAAGCCACTGGTTGGGGATCACTACCTTAGAGGGAACTACTGGCCATGCAGCAAGCTAATGTGTGTGTATATCTTTATATATAACTTTCTTGTGCCATAGGAGGAAACGTAAAAATGATCCACATTTCCCAGATAGACTGGAGATAATAAAGCAAGACTTGGATCTTCACAAAGATATTGGGTGATCACATGTATATGAAGGACCTTCTCCTCCTTATTATTTCATATAGTATAAAGCTTGGAATAAACCCTTCCTTGATCAGTAGTGGGCAATTTTTAACTATTCATTGAGAACCGCATTGACTAATGTCCCATCGCTCTTGGGTGGCCAATTGGATTCACGCACATAATGGACTGCCTCTTTCAGCTGCAGAACGTAGGGCTACTTTTAGGTGGCAGGCTGCCTACAAGCTCTGCTTTCACCTCAATACAACAATTTAGTAACGACAAATGCCAAAAAAATAATCAGTTTGGGGGGAAAAACCGTTCCCATGTTTATGGCAGTTTACTGATAATCAGTACTATTGGAACGATGTTAATATATTTGGTTGGACACAAAGACGTAAGCACCACAGGTCTCCTGCTCTTCACCTAAAGGTAGCCCTGTTACGATTCCTATAACCCTTTGTTGCCAGTCATGTTCCCCTTAGCTATCTGCTCTGGCAGCACTAGGGTTTAATATGAAGACTTGTTCCCCCTCTTGCTGCTGGAGTCTACATGTGAAAGGTTTTCTTCAGCAGTGAGGAGGTCTCTTAAGGAAGTGGATTGTGGTGGTGTTTGGAGATCGTTGGCCGGCCCTTCTCCAGACGTCGTCTACTCTATCCGTATTAACTCAACATCGAAGATCAGAGTAGCATTAGGAGGGATGACTCCGGGGTGCCCTGTGGCTCCATAGGCAACGTCAGGGGAGCAGGTCAGCTTTGCTCTCTGGCCCAAACTCATCTGGAAAAAAATTAAAAAAATGGTAAAATTATATACAAGTTATATAATTGTGCCTTTCTATCAACTGTGCAAGTAAGGTGTCAAGGTGATATCATTACTGACATCATTACTCATGTATAGAGCAACCGGACCTCAATAATCAGATACAACTGAGAGCTTCTTTAGTATGGTCAGTCATGGACTACAGAGACGGGTAAATATAGTTCTTGCTTTTGTCCCTGCCCAACGGATATCTGAACTGCTGTAATAATATACTGGCCAGTTTCGGATCAATAGACAAACCTGTGGTCATCAAATGTAGTCAAGAAGGCCAATGAATTAGTCAATATCTGGTCATGAATGGGCAACTCAAGACAAAATACATAATTACAAAACACCATGTGATCACAATTTTCCTTTGCTATCCTTCTCTGCCCCAGTTGAATTCCAGCACCCACCACACCAACCCTATCAGGCTTCTGTCTTATTCAGCATACACCCACAGTCACCCATAAACCCCTGCCCGGGCTCTACACAATCCTATCCTCATCTGGCCCCTCTCCCCTAACAGGACTAAAAGGACAGAGAGACATTTCTAAGGTTGGAAGACAAGATGTGATGCTCTCAAGTTGGTCCCAGAGCTGTCCCTTTCTATAAGGCATAGATATAGCCAGATAACATCCATAAACAGAGCGTACTTCCAGGGCCGAATTTATAGCGGGCGCCCCTAGGCCTGATGTCATTTGTCGTCCCTGTCTCCTCCCCTTTATTCACACACATTTTTAAAAAACTATTGGATCTCCAGCGCATCCCCAGTGTTTCTGAACCAATGTGGGTGAGGTTGGGTTTCATTCCGGGCCTTGGTGGCCTCTCCACAAATCCGGGCCTGCGTATTTCACTCCTTACCGCCTGACAAATCTATGATAATGAATCGGACCAATGCTCTAAATACAAGGAAGAGATAGGCTCTCTGTTGCATGTTTTCTGGTCCTGTCCTATAATTACGAGATTCTGGGGTGAGGCAGACAGATTCCCTACAATTCCGGTCTTAATCCAGCAGGTGCTATTTCCAGTTGCTTTACTATGCTAAGCAGGCTATTACAATGCATTGAAAATCCCTTGATCTATTCCCTCTACAATTTTCTAAAAACTGGTAAAAGACTCCGCCGAAGCCAGAATCCAGAATCCAAAGCCCAGAGAAATTAAATATGAAGTTCTCAATCCATCTTAAACTTATATGTATAATATTCAGTGTGTTCTAGATAAACTGTGACTCTCCCCAGTGATACTCATGAGTTCAGTAAAATATATAAAGGTATGAGACCTGTGATCCAGAATGCACAGGACCTAGGGGTTTCTGGATAATGGATCTTTCCATAATTTGGATCTTCATACCTTAAGTCTACTAGAAAATCATGTAAACATTAAATAAACCCAATAGGCTGGTTTTGCTTCCAGTAAGGATTAATTATTTCTCAGTTTGGATCAAGTACAAGTTACTGGTTTGTTATTACAGAGAAAAGTGGTTTCATATTTAAAAATTTGGACTATTTGGATAATTATTATTATTATTACGGATTTTCCGTAATTCTGAGCTTTCTGGATAACAGAAAGCTCCAAATTACAGAAAGCCTGTCTCCCATAGACTCCATTATATCCAAATAAAGCAAATTTTTAATAACGATTTCCTTTTTCTGTGTGATAATAAAACAGTAGCTTGTACTTTATCCCAACTAAGATATAATTAATCCTTATTGGAGGCAAAACCAGACTATTGGGTTTATTTAATGTTTACATGATTTTCTAGTAGACTTAAGGTATGAAGATCCAAATTGCAGAAAGATCCATTACCCGGAAAACCCCAGGACCCGAGCATTCTGGATAACAGGTTCAATGCCTGTACTTGTTTGCAACTGGACATTATACAATATAAAATAAAAAAACGTCACCTCTAGGAGATCAATCAGAGAAAAGCTCCCCAGTGTTGCCCTGTCCTGCTGACATTGGTTTGCATGTAATTAATATAAATATATACAGTATTAGAGTGCAAGTCACTGCTCCCATGTGCAACAGCATCACCAATCATTGGAATTAGTGTGTCAGGGCACATCACTCATACTCAGCATTGCACCAGTCCCCCCAGTTAAGAATAACCTATTTCAATTACTTTGAGATTATTAGTGATAAAGATATTTATGTACTTAAATTTCAAACTGTCAGTTAAAGGGCATGTAAATGCAAAAAAATAAAATCCCATTTTTACTTTCTTTAATGAAAAAGAAAGAAAATCTCCAATTTACTTTAATTTAAAAATGTGTACCGTTTTTATAATAAACCTGACTGTATGCAGTGAAATTCTCCCTTCATTTACTGCTGTGGATAGGAATTGTCAGACGGTCCCAAACTGCTGAGCAGGGAAACAATCATACTTATGAACAGCAGGGGGAGCCCCCGCCTTACTTCCCAGCCATGCAGAACTCAAGCAGCTTTGTTTATGACGATCCCTAAGCAGCCCAGTTCTCCTTTAAGATAAGTAACTGTCATAAGGGACACTGTTATGGGAAAATGTTTTTTTTTCAAAATGAATCAGTTAATAGTGCTGCTCCAGCAGAATTCTGCACTCAAATCCATTTCTCAAAAGAGCAAACAGATTTTTTTATATTCAAATTTGAAATCTGACACGGAGCTAGACATATCGTCAATTTCCCAGCTGCCCCAAGTCATGTGACTTGTGCTCTGATAAACTTCAATCACTCTTTACTGCTGTACTGCAAGTTGGAGTGATATCACCCCCCTCCCTTTTCCCCCCCAGCAGTTTAACAACAGAACTATGGGAAGGTAACCAGATAGCAGCTCCCTAACACAAGATAACAGCTGCCTGGTAGATCTAAGAACAGCACTCAATAGTGAAATCCAGTTCCCACTGAGACACATTCAGTTACATTAAATAGGAGAGATAACAGCCTGCCAGAAAGTAATTCCATCCTAACGTGCAGGCACAAGTCACATGACTGGGGCAGCTGGGAAACTGACAATATGTCTAGCCCCATGTCAGATTTCAAAATTGAATATAAAAAAAAACTGTTTGTTCTTTTGAAAAATGGATTTCAGTGCAGAATTCTGATGGAGCAGCACTATTAACTGATTCATTTTGAAAAAAACATGTTTTCCCATGACAGTATCCCTTTAATATCTTGGAATAAAAAGCCAATAAATAATAAATGCAAATGACAAAAGTACTTAGAATAGCCCCCTCATCAATTTTACATTCACTTATTTTAAAGGATAACTTATTAGTGAATTATTCACAATTCATCTGCCATTGTTCTTCACATGAAATATACATAAAACTAGATATTTTCTATTTACAGACATGAGGATCTCCAGCAGAAAGATTGTCATTTATTTGCATAGCCGGGTTGTGCCTAATGACACACTAATTACTGGCCGGCAAGAACAAGTCCCGTGTTATACGGGAGCCATGGGAATAATCAGGGGACACTGATTAGGATATCAGGATTTATTGCTGGTGACAGAGGGGCTCGCCGCAGCATGTGTCGTGATGAACAATCATATTCCCCCAACAGCAGCTTTCGCAACATAAAACACTCCATTTCAGAGGATTAGTCAAGTGTCTGAAAGCGAGGGGGGGGAGGAAGGTGTGTTGGCGCAACTGTCATTTCTCAGCACAGCAAAATGATCAATCATGTGTGAAAGTCACATTTTCCCTCCTGCGAGAGGCCGGCTGAGCAATAATTACTGACCTTGTGGGCCTGGGGCAATACATTCTGTAGGCTACATGGGAAATATGCACATCTGCCAGTGTAAACTCATTAAAGGAGAACTAAAGCCTAAACATGAATGTGGCTAAAAATGGCATATTTTATAAAGTGAACTTATTGCATGAGGCTAAAGTTTGAGCTTGTCAATAGCAGCAATGATCCAGGACTTCAAACTTGTCACAGGGGGTCACCATCTTGGAAAGTGTCTGTGACACTCACATGCTCAGTGGGCTCTGATTGGCTGTTGAGAAGCTAAGCTTAGGGCTCGTCACTAATTATCCAGCAGAAAATGAGCTTCCCTGGCTGTAATATAAGCTGATGCTACAGGTTTGCTGATTATTAAATTCTGATGCTAATTGCACTGGTTTCTGTGCTGCCATGTAGTAATTATGTGTATTAATTACTAATCAGCCTTATATTGTGACATTTCTATTCTATGTGTACTGTATATTGTGAGTGGGTCCCTAAAGCTCAGTAAGTGACAGCAGCACAGAGCATGTGCAGTGAATCAGCAGAAAAGAAGATGGGGAGCTACTGGGGCATCTTTGGAGACACAGATCTTTACTGCTAAAGGGCTGTGGTTGCCTTGGGCTGGTACAGAAGCCCAAAACATCATGTACAACATTTCTAGCTACTTCTTTAGTTAAGCTTTAGTTCTCCTTTAAAGGACATATAAACCCTACAAATATGCACGCAGCGCTCTCCTGAGCACTTTTGAAATTTGCTTTCATTTATTTTCAACTCTCTGAGAGAAAAACAAGTATTAACATGCCCCTTGCCATCAGACAGCATGTACAGCAATCATTGATCACTCCCGGGAAAATGCCACAGGGGGTGGTACATATGCAGGAAGTGCCTCCAATCAGAAGGCTCAGCGCTGTGCCGGCCCATTCGCTAGATGTGCTGGGAAAGGAACAGTTTCCACCAGTCCGAAACAGCACTGACAGATCCACAGATAGGGATCCTTCTAACCTGGTATAAAGAGGATTACAACTACACTAGAATGCCATTAGATTGTAAGCTATGGGGAACAGGGCCTCTGTTTACTCAGAAAAGATAAAGAAAGTCTAATTTCAAAGAAAATGCCTCAAAGCAAAATAAAAGTATCAAATAAGCTATAAGTAGAGCAAGGACAGATCAAAACATCAGAATGAAATGAGAGATGTGATTTCCTTAAAAAGTTATGGCATTTGTTGTATGTGTGTTAAAGGAACAGTAACACCAAAAAATTATAGTGTTTTAAAGGAATGACAATATAATGTAGTGTTGCCCTGCACTATTAAAACTGGTGTGTTTGCTTTAGAAACACAACTACAGTTTATATAAAGAAGCTGCTGTGTAGCCATGGGGGCAACCATTCAAGCATAGGATACACAGTAGATAACAGATAAGTACTACTATAGTTTATATAAACAAGATGCTGTGTAGCCATGGGGGCAGCCATTCAAGCATAGGATACACAGAAGATAACAGATAAGTACTACTATAGTTTATATAAACAAGCTGCTGTGTAGCCATGAGGGCAGCCATTCAAGCACAGGATACAAGTAGATAACAGATAAGTACTACTATAGTTTATATAAACAAGATGCTGTGTAGCCATGGGGGCAGCCATTCAAGCACAGGATACACAGTAGATAACAGATAAGTACTACTATAGTTTATATAAACAAGCTGCTGTGTAGCCATGGGGGCAGCCATTCAAGCACAGGATACACAGTAGATAACAGATAAGTACTACTATAGTTTATATAAACAAGCTGCTGTGTAGCCATGGGGGCAGCCATTCAAGCACAGGATACACAGTAGATAACAGATAAGTACAACTATAGTTTATATAAACAAGCTGCTGTGTAGCCATGGGGGCAGCCATTCAAGCACAGGATACACAGTAGATAACAGATAAGTACTACTATAGTTTATATAAACAAGCTGCTGTGTAGTCATGGGGGCAGCCATTCAAGCACAGGATACACAGTAGATAACAGATAAGTACTACTATAGTTTATATAAACAAGCTGCTGTGTAGCCATGGGGGCAGCCATTCAAGCACAGGATACACAGTAGATAACAGATAGTTTCTGAAGAATCCCTTTGTATACTACAAAGCTTATCGGTTATCTGCTGTGTATCCTGTGCCTTTTCTCCTTTTTCCAGCTTGAATATTTGAATATGATCCTCCTCTGGTCCTGGCTGCAGTCTGGTATAGCTGCAAAAACAATTAAAAAGCCCCCAATCACCTGCAATCTCAGCTCCCTGACGTACAATCACCATGAAAACAGCAGCACAAAGCCCAGGAAACTTTCTACTGATCCCCACATGGACCAAAAAATACTGTTTGGACAGTTTTTTTTGGTAAGCCTAAAATGCACCCACGCATCAGCCTGCCTCCATTCGGCCCTCTGAATAATTGTCCTGCGTTAAACTGGTTCCGTGTTGCAAGAAAGGTTGGGGACCACTGCTTTAAAACACTTTCTTTTTTTGGTGTTACTGTTCCTTTAAAGGGAAACAATACTAAGTTTTAACAATCCTTAACTGGTCTCCGTCTCCTAGTGGGAAATGGACATAATGAACATCATAACCGAATTATGGCTTTACACGTCATTTATTTTCCCTGAAATCAGTCAGTGGAGAGTTCAAGGCTTTCGGTTTCAATTTGGCGCTTTGTATAGTGGTGTTATCCATGGCTCTTAATTCCATATAGATTTAAAGTGAGACTGACATATTCCGGTTAATTAAAGAAACATTCCCTGTGTCACCCACTGATATCCCGTACCTACATTGCCACTGGGGCTGTGATTTTGGGCCTGGGGGCAGGACAAAGTTCCGTCAGGCTGTGATGCTCCTAATGGGATTTTCACTCGAGTCTTAATGGAAAGAGGCAAGTCAATGGCCGAAACAGCAATGAAAGGGGGGTTAAGCGTCCAATTATAAAAGGTATTGTGCTCCTTATTACTTGAAAAACAAAGCATTATCAATTAGGCATGCTTAGTTCAATGGTACACGTTAGCAGAATTTTCCTTTTCTGTATATTTGATTTTTTAAATATTAGGAGGAGCTGCCATGTTGCTCGACTTAGTAGAGATGTCACAAATAAACATTTATATGTGGCGAGGCAAGCAATACAGCAGCTCCGGCGAGTATATTACTTAGACATCTAATCATTTATATCAGCGCCTGAAGGCCGGCAGAGCGGATGTGCATGTTTTTAAGGCTCTCGGCCTGTCCAAAGTACTTATTATTATTATTCCAACAGGTGGAATAGCATATAACTGGTGCATAATAAATGAGTCATGATAAATGAATATTTATAATGTCCATTCAGCTTTGATAGATCGCTGCTGTTAAAGGACAAGGAAAGGCAAAAAAAATAAAATCCCATTTTTACCTTCTTTAATGAAAAAGAAACCTATCTCCAATATACTTTAATTTAAAAATGTGTACTGTTTTTATAAGAAACCTGACTGTATGCAGTGAAATTTTCACTTCATTTACTTCATCTCCCTAACTGCTCTGCAGGGAAACAATCATACTTATGAACAGCAGGGGGAGCCCCCGCCTTACTTCCCAGCCATGCAGAATTCAGGCAGCTTTGTTTATGACGATCCCTAAGCAGCCCAGATCACACTGAGCATGTGCACAGTCTTGGTCTTGCAAAGATGTATAACAAAGTTACAAAATGACAGCCCCCTGTAGCCAACTTTGAAAGCATAAATCATTTGTTTGATTAGGCTTGTGGTGCAGTAAGTTCATGTTTATGTTTAGTATACAAAATACAGCATTTCTAGCTTTATTCTATTTTAGACTTTACATGCCCTTTAACAACAATACACATTTGAGTTTGGCTGCTGCCACTTCCCATAATAAACCTAAAGAGAATTAACCAGTCAAAATGAACATCCAAGAAAGGAAATGATATTTTACACAAGCTCTGGAGCAGCAAATATCTGGTGTGACTGCTAGTCAATAACGTTTGCCCTTGTGTGGGTGTCTGCATCTGTTCCACTGGGCTGAAATACATGGGAGGTTTATCTGTCCTGTGTGTGAGTGTACATGTATGTATAAATATGCAACCGGGAGAAGTGAACATTTTCCTGCATGTTACTATGTACTGCACCAACATGTGTGATAGAGAATCGGCATACGAGCAGATCTTTTCCCAATTTGGCTAAATATATTTATATAGGATCTGTTATCAAGAAACCCATTATCTAAAAGGCTCCGAATTACAGGAAGGCCATCTCCCATAGACTCAATTTAAATAAATAAGTAAAATTTTTAAACAGGATTTCCTTATTCTCTGTAATAATAATAATAATAATAATAATAATAAAACAGTAGCTTGTTTAGGTATAGGATCCCTTATCTGGAAACTTGATATTCAGAAAGCTCTGAATTACGGAATGGCTGTCTCCCATAGACTCCATTTTATCCAAATTTTAAAAAATTATTTCCTTTTTCTCCGTAATAATAAAGCAGTAGCTTGTACTTGATCCCAACTAAGATATAATTAATCCTTATTGGAAGTAAAACCAGCCTATTGGGTTTATTTCATGTTTATATGAATTTCTAGTAGACTTAAGGCATGAAGACCCAAATTACGGAAAGATCCTTTATCTGGAAAACCCCAGGTCCCAAGCATTCTGGATAACAGGTCCCATACCTGTCCTTGATCCCAATTAAGATATAATTAATCCTTATTGAAATCAGAACCAGCCTATTGGGTTTATTAAATGTTTAATTTAACATTCTGGATTACAGGCCCCCTACATTAGTGATGTGTGAGTCAGGATTTCCCCGTCCAGCACCCGCCCGCCACCCGCGCCTGACTTCCGGGTTCCTTTTATAGACCCGCCCCACCAATGATGTCACAAAAGGGGCAGGGCGAGCAGGTGCAACGTCTATAAAAGAAGGACCCGAAAGTCAGAAGCCAGCATTTGACGGTGACGGGCAGGGAGAGCAGGAGAAGAGCTCAACCCGCACCCGCCCGCGGCGAAGAAGAGTGTGAGGCTGGCCCGCACATCACTACCATATATAGACAGATAATAGATAGATAATAGATAGATAGATAAATATAGATAAATGCGTGTGTATGTGTCACCGCCCCTTATAGTACCTGTGCAACTCCTTCCTCCCAGCCTTTAATCACTTCCTGTCTCCCGATCTTGAACTTGAAAGGCTTGTTCCTGTCTCTGGACGAGTCAAACTTCTTCCCGTTCTGTAACATCCCTGCAAGGCATAAACAAGATATTAGCTCTTTGGTCATTATCAAATATAAACAAAAAACATCAAATAAAACAGGTACCTATCAGATATGTAGATGTACATGGCCAGTGTGGCATAGCACATATACATGCCAGTTGCTTTCACTGTACAGGTACCTAGAAACCCGTTAATCAGACAGATCCGAATTATGGAATGGTCTTCTCCCACAGACTCAGTTTTATCCAAATAAACCAAATTTTTTATAAATGATTTCCTTTGTCTCTGTAATAATAAAACCGTAGCTTGTACTTGATTCCAACTAAGATATAATTAATCCTTATTGGAAGCAAAATCAGCATATTGGGTTTATTTAACGCTTTGAGTCAAATTTTAGAATGATATAGAGACAATTTGCAATTGGCTTTCATTTTTTATTAATTGTGGTTTTTATTCAGCAGCTCTCCAGATGGTGACCCCCCTGTGACAAGTTTGAAGTCCTGGATCATTGCTGCTATTGACAAGCTGAAACTTTAGCCTTGTGCAATAAGTTCAATATATATATATATATATATATATATATATATATATATATATATATATATATATATATATATATATATATATATATATATATATATATATATATATATATATATATATATATAAAATATGTCATTTTTAGTAGGGATGCACCGAATCCACTATTTTGGATTTGCCCGAACCCCCGAATACTTCGCTAAAGATTCAGCCGAATACCAAATCCTAATTTGCATATGCAAATTAGGGGTGGGAAGGGGAAAACATTTTTTACTTCCTTGTTTTGTGTCAAAAAGTCACGTGATTTCCCTCCCTGACCCTAATTTGCATATGCAAATTAGGATTCGGTTCGGCCAGGCAGAAGGATTCGGCTGAATCCGAATCCTGCAGAAAAAGGCCGAATCTTGGCCGAATCCCGAACCGAATCCTGGATTCGGTGCATCCCTAATTTTTAGCCATTTTCATTTTTAAAGTTTAGAGGGGTGGTTCACCTTTAAGTTAACTTTTATTATGCTATAGACTGGCTAATTCTAAGCAACTTGCCAACTGGTCTTCATTATTTATTTTTTATCGCTTTTGAATCATTTGCCTTCTTCTTCTGACTCTGTCCAGCTTTCAAATGGGGGTCACTGACCCCTTCCAAAAACAAATGCTCTGTACGACGACAGACTTTTTGTTATTGCTACTTTTTATTACTCATCCTTCTATTCAGGCCTCTCCTATTCATATTCCAGTCTCTTATTCAAATCAATGCATGGTTGCTAGGGCAATATGGACCCTAGCAACAAGAATCCTGAAACTGCAAACTGAAGAGCTGCTGAATAAAAATCTAAACAACTCAAAAACCACAAATAATAAAAAATTAAAACCAATCGTTCTCTACATCATACTAAAAGTAAACTCAAAGGTGAACAACCCCTTTAAGGGAAGGGGGACTGTGGATACAGAACACTGACAGATACAGAACACTTAGGACTTCCATTGGAAGCAGACAAGTCATTAGAATCTCCATCCCTCCATCAGATTTCCCATCGCCTCTGGCTCCTGTCATCTTTGTGCGTCTCAGAGAAACAGCCAGATAGGTCATGCTGGTTTACTTGACGCTCTTTACTTGAGGGTGCCAAAAGACAGGCACCCCAAGTGATTGTATATATTTACGTGACACCCCAGGCCGGTGCTCCTATCAGCAGAAAACTGCACTGGCCTCGGGGTTATTCCAGTGAGCACCGCAGAGTAAACGGCTTCCGGCTTTTCTTTCTTTGCCTTACTTTAAAAAAAGAAGTTGGGTATTACAGTCTACTGAGCATGTGTCTGTCCTGGGAAATTTGAAGACAGAAGGAAGCAGACTGCTCCGTGGTGCTCGCTGGAATAACCCCGGGCCGGTGCATTTTTATTCTGATAGGGGTGCCTAACTTTTGACACCCCCAATTAAATATGCCTTTCCTTTCCATCCAACTATGCGATGGCAGGTGGCCTTCCCACATGTAAGAGGAAAGGATGGTACATGCAAAATGATCTCAGATGTGTTATTTGCAATCTGACAGAAAACCCACCTTCTGTTCCATATCCTGCTCTCGTCCTGTAGCCAAAGTCATTTGTTAAAACTTCTGCATTGCTGCCAAGACTGACAGAAACCTGCTTGCTGCCAAGCTTTAGAATTTCAGCAAAATCAGATTTTTTTTCACAAGATGATTCACACACAAAACGTGCTGCTCTGACACACTGTTGTCTATTGATATGGCTGCATGTTTAGATTTTCATATCCAGTTCCATTTACGGATTTTAGATAGGGGAAAACAGGCAAGGGTAGATGAAGTTGGGGGCGGGACCGATGACGTGGGCGGGACCAATGACGTGGGCGGGACTGATGACGTGGTCGCTAAGCACCTTGTCATTAAAGGGATACTGTCATCGGAAAACATGTTTTTTCAAAACACATCAGTTAATAATGCTGCTCCAGCAGAATTCTGCACTGAAATCCATTTCTCAAAAGAGCAAACAGATTTTTTTATATTCAATTTTGAAATCTGACATGGGGCTAGACATATTGTCAATTTCCCAGCTGCCCCTGGTCATATGACTTGTTCCTTCACTTTAGAAGAGAAATGCTTTCTGGCAGGCTGCTGTTTTTCCTTCTCAATGTAACTGAATGTGTCTCAGCGAGACATGGGTTTTTACTATTGAGTGTTGTTCTTAGATCTACCAGGCAGCTGTTATCTTGTGTTAGGGTGCTGTTATCTGTTTACCTTCCCATTGTACTTTTGTTTGGCTGCTGGGGGGGGGGGAAGGAGGGGGTGATATCACTCCAACTTGCAGTACAGCAGTAAAGAGTCATTGAAGTTTATCAGAGCACAAGTCACATGACTTGGGACAGCTGGGAAATTGACAATATGTCTAGCCCCATGTCAGATTTCAAAGTTGAATATAAAAAAATCTGTTTGCTCTTTTGAGAAATGGATTTCAGTGCAGAATTCTGCTGAAGCAGCACTATTAACTGATTCATTTTGAAAAAAATGTTTTTTCCCATGACAGTATCCCTTTAACTTCAATGGCAGCCTTCCAAAAACCGGGCTGTCCGGGTAAAATCCAGACAGGTGGCAACCGTAGTTCTATTGGGCTCGACCATTTATTTTATATTGATCACATTCACCAATATTGTTGCACAGTATATAGCGCAGAAGAGGTAAAGCGAAAACCTCAATTTTACATACTCTGATTTTAAGTTTTCCTTCATTTAACTCTGTTTTGTCTTTAGGGTCCCACCACTATATAATGCATGATGAATTTGACATGTTCCAGATTTTTTTTCTTGTCATCTGAAAGCAGTAAAATGGGGGTTTAATGTAAATCCATACTGCAAGGCCATGCCTTAATGACTTTATTCATTTACCACCAAAGTGGTGGGCCTAAAATATATATTGCTCTAGCTACCAGAAATAGAAACCAGGATTAGAATAAAAGATACGTATGAGTTTTCATACAGAGGCATCATACAATGTCTCAACAACAACCAATTCCCTGCTGTGAAACTCTGGAACATAAGGGCAAGTCAACCCCAAAGCTGAATATAGTAGGATTGAGGTCTCCTAATACAAGCTCTATCAGAAATTCAGAGAAAGATGCAGATGATCAGTCAATGTAACACAAGATCCATATCCAGGCAGGTTTTATGGTTTTATGTAATGGTCATCACTTCTTGGGGTGAGTCTAGCCTCCCAGGAGCTATACAAGTAAGTTGTAGATGAAGACAACACCCTACCAAGTTCAAAGAACACGTTTATCCTTTTGTAAGTTATTTTAAAGCAACAGCTGCCAAATGTGGCTTAAGAGAATTGTGGAGACCCTGTTAAGGCAAGCACTTTACACATTCACATAAATATTTTGCAAATCTATGGGACAAAAACTGTATAAAAGTATCGATGGATGCCAGTCCGTTTGCCTTGCAGGGACACTCTCCATACATATCACTGCAGCATTATCTAAGCCAGTGCGTGTTCCTTTTAGCCGCTGATTAAATTATACATGCATGCTCATACACCCACGTGTCCCAGCCAATCAAGCTGAGGTGGGTTTTCTAATATATATTTATTTGCATAGATGAGAACAATGCTAATTTGTTAGAAGACCAAGTGCTCCTCAACGGCTGATGTGCAACAGTGATATGAATTCATGAGCAGATCAGCACAGACCCATAACGAAAGAGACCAATTCATGGCTAGAGCTGGATTATCACATGCAAAAGTACGTTGGCGTAATTATAATTACAAGTCACAAACCTCTTATAGAGTTGGGAAAGTTCAAATAGAACAACACTTTACGCTCCGAAGCAGAAAGTTATTGCATTGCCCTCAAAGGCAAAGAGCCACATGGGCATCACCCTTGTGGGCAACTTTATTGGTCGTAGCCAGAGCCTTTGTTGGTGGATGGGAGCCAATTTGTAGGTGCACTTTTTCCTTACCATTATATGTGCTAAATATGCACTTAAAGGGATTCTGTCATGATTTTTATGATGTAGTTTTTATTTATAAATGACACTGTTTAAACTGCAAATAATTCACTCTACAATATAAAACTGAATTCGTGAACCAGCAAGTGTATATTTTTTTAGTTTTAGTAAAACTAGTCATTGTGCCTGGTCATGTGCTTTTAGAAAGAGACTTTAGGATGGAACTGCTTTCTGGCAGGCTGTTGTTTCTCCTACTCAATGTAACTGAATGTGTCTCAGTGGGACATGGGTTTTTACTATTGAGTGTTGTTCTTAGATCTACCAGGCAGCTGTTATCTTGTGTTAGGGAGCTGTTATCTGGTTACCTTCCCATTGTTCTGCTGATGGGCTGCTGGTGGGGAAAGGGAGAGGGTGATATCACTCAAACTTACATTACAGCAGAAAGGAGTGACTGATGTTTATGAGAGCACAAGTCACATGACTCGGGGCAGCTGGAAAACTGACAATATGTCTAGCCCTGTGTCAGATTTCAAAATTAAATATAAAAAGATCTGTTTGCTCTTGTGAGAAATGGATTTCAGTGCAGAATTCTGCTGGAGCAGCACTATTAACTGATGTGTTTTGAGAAAGAAAAAAAAACATTTTTTCCCATGCCAGTATCCCTTAAAGGTATACCAACGTGGCTTGAACTCAGGCATGCGGAGTTCAAAGCTGCTGTTGGAAATGATTGGCAGTAGAAAAGCTTGTCGGCGCTTGAATTATTCCAAGGCTCCACTTACATAAACAACCCAGCTCAACGGCACACATCATCCTCAACATTTGTGCCTCTCACACATCAATTCCCAGCGGTGGAATACATTACAAACACATTCTGTGCCCATAAATAAAAGATTATTTTCACTGTACTATTTCTTTATTGAGCTTGTCGGATCTGACAGCTACTTTAGGTGGAGACAGTTATTGAAAAGTGAACTGAGCTGTCTGTGGTCTGTCTAGTCAGGCTTGGACTGGCAATCTGTGGGTTCTGGCAAATGCCAGAGGGGCTGCTATAAGGTGCCATAGAAAGTCAGTATTTAGTGGGCTGGTGGTGGCTGATTGGGCCTCTGTGTACCTGAAGTGCCAGGGCCTATTTTAATTCTCAGTCCGGACCTGCGTCTAGTCTTTATGATGCAATTCTGTAACCTTAATTCTACTGCTAGTATAAAGCGTTAGCCACATTTTTCCTGTTTCCTATCTATTCCTGTTTTTCAATCTATTATACAAATACATTTTCAACTTAATATCTGGGCTTGTTCTGTATGAGAACAGTTCCTCAGCAGGAGCACTAAGTGCCACAATATCATAGCCCTTAGGCTCATACAAACTTGCACTTAGCCCTTGCCTAGTGCAATATCTGGGGGTGTAGGTGTGATGCACCAGCGATTTGCTGTGTTGCCCTATTATAATTTCCCCAATATCATATCACATATCAATGATGTGATTTTAAGAAAAGGCATTAATATCCAGTTTGGAGTAATTAACTTAACTTTACCTTTAATTAGGTTCCTGTAGCTTTGAGAGAAGGGTGAACTGCTCTTTCCTTCCCTGCTAGCAGCTCCCAAATTACCGTATTTCTGGAACTGTACTGGATAAACCCCAACCGGAAATAACAATAGGAGCTGCAAATCTTTCATCCTTTTGCAGGTTTTGCACAAGGACAGAGGAAAATAACCTAAAAATTATTGGAGTTTGACTTTTTTTGTTTCTCGATCAATGTCACACAGCACAGAGGATCATTAACAGAACACAAAGTCCATTTCCCACATGGTATTATTGTGCAGGAATCCAGATATAATTAGCAAGTGTTCTGTTATGTAGTTCTCGGGGGGCTTTTTTGATTTAAACCCAATTTTAAAGAATAATTAGGTATGCTGCATGAATCCAGAGCAGCGGGGCTTTAATCAGAAATTCAAAAGGTTTTCGTAATAGTTTCTTGGCGTGAGCAATATAGACCTCAAATCTGATTTTAATTTTCCTTTATATTTCTCTTTTATGGGTCTAAAGAAATGATTGGGAAGCAAAATATATGCAGAAATACTCATTCCGTTTAGGAGACAGCGCATAGCATGGTTGCCCACTAGCTCACACGTGTTTGCTCCAGAGCACAAAGAAAGATAACACATTTCTATTATTATGATGTACAAGTATGAGATCAGGAGGCTTGATCCATGGGTTTCTAAACCGATACATTAGCTGATTTGCACAAGCTTCAGCCCTACTGAGCATGTTCCCTGAGCTTTAAAAGCATAATTCACTTTATAATTAACTTTTATGATGCAGACGGTGATATCCTGAGATAGTTTGGAACTGGTCTTCATTTTTTGCATTCTTAAAAGTGATTTTGCTTTTTGTTCAGCAGCTCTTCAGTTTGGAATTTCAGCAGCTATCTGGGTTGCTAGGGTCCAATTTAACCTAGCAACCCGGCAGTACTCTGAATAAGAGACCAAAGATAAGGAATAAAAAAATAACAATAACAATTACATTTGTAGCCTCTTGGAGGAACAGTTTTTTGAATGTATGTTCTGTAACATAACCTGAAGGTGATGACCACTTTAAAGGAGAAGGAAAGGTCTTTTTTTCTTGGGGGTGCCTAGCTTTTGGATCGCATGTACTTACCTGAAACCCCGGGCCGGTGCACCTATTAGGAGAAAACTGCATCAGCCTGGGATTCTTCCAGCGAGCACCACGGAGTGACCACCTTCCAGCTTCTTCTCATGCGCAGTAGAGCGAAAAGTCTAACTTTTATGAAAAATTCTACTACGCATACGTCTGCCCCGGGAAATGTGAAGAAAGAAGAAGCTGGAAGGTGCCGTGGTACTCGCTGGAAGAATCCCGGGCTGGTGCAGTTTTCTCCTAATAGGAGGTAAGTACATGCGATCACTTGGGGATGTCTGAATTTTGGCATGTTGAAGGTGCTGGTGCTTGCTGAGCTGGGCAACCCGCTAGAAAAATATTTCCCGCCTGATCCATGGGTTTTTGGGACGTTCTTTAAAACACTAACTTGGATAATGGAACTTATACCTTATTAAAGCCTACACTTTAGACAAATGGTAAACAAATAGAAAGAAAACAACATTATTAGTGATGTACTATTTGATGAGTTTTTAATGGTATAATCTCATCATATGAACATTTCTTTAGAGAGAATCACCATGTGGACGAGGAGGCTCAGATGCTCTGCCCCAAGCCTTCAGCATAAGGGAGCTGACATCCCTGTATTGTTTCGTAGGGTAGGCACTCAAGAAGCAGTCCTCCAGGCAGTAGTAGTAAAAACAGGTCTTTTATTGAGGTACAAGTGTGGATCACAGCCTTACGCGTTTCGTGTTCTCACAACACATAATCAGGTCTTTTATTGAGATACAAGTGTGGATCACAGCCTTACGTGTTTCGTGTCCTTGCAACACTTAATCATAGGCCTAACACGAAACGCGTAAGGCTGCTTCTTGAGTGCCTACCCTACGGAACAATACGGTGAGTTTTTAATGGTGACCTGCTCATCTAGTGAGTGCTCAAAGTCTATACCAATGATGTGCAGCTATAATGAATGGGTGGCATGCAAGGTGCTACACAGTTGAATCTAAATGCTACAGAGGCATATATCAAAAGCCCTGTGTGTGGCACATTTATACCCAGTACTGTTCTTGCTGCTAGTAAATAAGGCCCTTGTGTTGTGCCTGTTACCATTAAACATATAAGAAGGAGTCTGGTTCAGGAAAATGTGATAAATTTGTCTGTATTTATAATTAGCTTTTCCTGCTGATAAATGTCATTTTTTTTAGTGATTCAAGATTAAAAGAAAGGGGTTATCATCAGGAAGGTGGTTCCGCTCCCCAACGTAGCCAGGGTCGGAATGAGCCGACGGGACACCGGGAAAAAAAACGGTAAGCCCCAGCTCTTGTGGGCCCCGCTCCATAAATCATCTAAAACCCACTTTCTTAAAGGGCATGTAAAGTCTAAAATAGAATAAGGCTAGAAATGCTGTATTTTGTATACTAAATATAAACATGAACTTACTGCACCACAAGCCTAATCAAACAAATAATTTATGCTTTCAAAGTCGGCTACAGGGGGTCACCATCTTGTAACTTTGTTAAACAGCTTTGCAAGTCTAAGACTGTGCACATGCTCAGTGTGGTCTGGGCTGCTTAGGGATCGTCATAAACAAAGCTGCATGGCTGGGAAGTAAGGCAGGGATTGTTTCCCTGCAGAGCAGTTAGGGACTGTCTGACAATTCCTATCCACAGCAGTAAATGAAGGGAGAATTTCACTGCATACAGTCAGGTTTCTTATAAAAACGGTACACATTTTTTAATTAAAGTATATTGGAGATCGGTTTTTTTTTCATTAAGGAAAGTAAAAATGGGATTTTATTTTTTTGCCTTTACATGCCCTTTAAAAAGCTAGTACGCAAGTAAAGAAGAAAAGATGTGCGACAAAAAAGAATAAAGAGGCACGTGCGGCGGGGAGCAGGGGGTCCGGAGGGTGGGCCTGCTGTCTCAGGGCCCCCACCGGACACCCTGGTCCAGTCCGACCCTGGACGTGGCACTTTGTCCTTCAGTGCTTTGGGCCCTGTAAAAACCCTGTGCTGAATGACTCCCTCTCAGACGGACGGATGAACAATCTGAAAGCATTATCATTGCTCGCAGAGGCAAAGACGTGACTTAAAGCACTTACTAAAGAGTGGCAATGTGTGACCCACAGCCTTTGCAAATTTCTTTCTATATTGGTTATTTCTATAAGATTCGGAAGATAATTTTTGCTTGCCAGGTTTATACTGCAGAGCTGAACACTTAGACCTTCCTGTAATGAAGAGATTGCCCTTACGCTGACTTCCAAGAAAAATGTCTTGCTACACAGGTCTAGGAAAGCCAGCGTCTCATCTGTGACCTTTACTGGCTGGAAAATGAAAGACACATGAGGACTGTACTTGCTTTTCTTTAAAAACGCACAACAAATATCAGCGTAGCATAAAAAAATGAACCCATAATAAATTGCATGCATCTGTGAACGGGCTGGCTTCTGCTAGATTGTTTTTTAACAGTCAGAATCAGCAGTGCACTGATGGGGCCATAGGTAGAAACCAATGCATAAGCATAAACATCATTTTTTGTATCTATGGCATCATTGATTTTCTGATGTAGAAATACCCCTTGGAGCATTTAGATAAAGACAATTAATAAAACAGTATATACCACCCTTTTGAAGTAATGACAATATAATGTAGTTTTGCCCTGCCCTGGTAAAGCTGGTGTGTTTGCTTCAGACACACTACTATAGTTTATATAAACAAACTGCTGTGTAGCCATGGGGGCAGCCATTCAAAGCTGAAAAAGGAGAAAAGGCACAGGATACACAGCAGATAACATATAAGCTCTGTAGTATACAATGGGATTCTTCAGAGCTTATCTGTTATCTACTGCCTAGCCAGTGCTTGAATGGCTGCCCCCATGGCTACACAGCAGCTTGTTTATGTAAACTATTGTAGTACTTATCTGTTATCTACTGTGTATCCTGTGCTTGAATGGCTGCCCCCATGGCTACACAGCAGCTTCTTTATATAAACTATAGTAGTACTTATCTGTTATCTACTGTGTATCCTGTGCTTGAATGGCTGCCCCCATGGCTACACAGCAGCTTGTTTATATAAACTATAGTAGTACTTATCTGTTATCTACTGTGTATCCTGTGCTTGAATGGCTGCCCCCATGGCTACACAGCAGCTTGTTTATATAAACTATAGTAGTACTCATCTGTTATCTACTGTGTATCCTGTGCTTGAATGGCTGCCCCCATGGCTACATAGCAGCTTGTTTATGTAAACTATAGTAGTACTTATCTGTTATCTACTGTGTATCCTGTGCTTGAATGGCTGCCCCCATGGCTACACAGCAGCTTGTTTATATAAACTATAGTGTTGCTTATCTGTTATCTACTGTGTATCCTGTGCTTGACTGGCTGCCCCCATGGCTACACAGCAGCTTGTTTATATAAACTATAGTAGTACTCATCTGTTATCTACTGTGTATCCAGTGCTTGAATGGCTGCCCCCATGGCTACATAGCAGCTTGTTTATATAAACTATAGTAGTACTTATCTGTTATCTACTGTGTATCCTGTGCTTGAATGGATGCCCCCATGGCTACACAGCAGCTTGTTTATATAAACTATAGTAGTACTCATCTGTTATCTACTGTGTATCCAGTGCTTGAATGGCTGCCCCCATGGCTACACAGCAGCTTGTTTATATAAACTATAGTAGTACTTATCTGTTATCTACTGTGTATCCTGTGCTTGAATGGCTGTCCCCATGGCTACACAGCAGCTTGATTATATAAACTATAGTGGTGCTTAACTGTTATCTACTGTGTATCCTGTGCTTGAACGGCTGCCCCCATGGCTACACAGCAGCTTGTTTATATAAACTATAGTAGTACTTATCTGTTATCTACTGTGTATCCTGTGCTTGAATGGCTGCCCCCATGGCTACACAGCAGCTTGTTTATATAAACTATAGTAGTACTTATCTGTTATCTACTGTGTATCCTGTGCTTGAATGGCTGCCCCCATTGCTACACAACAGCTTATTTATATAAACTATAGTAGTACTTATCTGTTATCTACTGTGTATCCTGTGCTTGAATGGCTGCCCCCATGGCTACACAGCAGCTTGTTTATATAAACTATAGTAGTACTGATCTGTTATCTACTGTGTATCCTGTGCTTGAATGGCTGCCCCCATGGCTACACAGCAGCTTGTTTATATAAACTATAGTAGTACTCATCTGTTATCTACTGTGTATCCAGTGCTTGAATGGCTGCCCCCATGGCTGCATAGCAGCTTGTTTATATAAACTATAGTAGTACTTATCTGTTATCTACTGTGTATACTGTGCTTGAATGGCTGCCCCCATGGGTACACAGCAGCTTGTTTATATAAACTATAGTAGTACTTATCTGTTATCTACTGTGTATCCTGTGCTTGAATGGCTGCCCCCATGGCTACACAGCAGCTTGTTTATATAAACTATAGTAGTACTGTTCTGTTATCTACTGTGTATCCTGTGCTTGAATGGCTGCCCCCATGGCTACACAGCAGCTTGTTTATATAAACTATAGTAGTACTTATCTGTTATCTACTGTGTATACTGTGCTTGAATGGCTGCCCCCATGGGTACACAGCAGCTTGTTTATATAAACTATAGTAGTACTTATCTGTTATCTACTGTGTATACTGTGCTTGAATGGCTGCCCCCATGGGTACACAGCAGCTTGTTTATATAAACTATAGTAGTACTTATCTGTTATCTACTGTGTATCCTGTGCTTGAATGGCTGCCCCCATGGCTACACAGCAGCTTGTTTATATAAACTATAGTAGTACTTATCTGTTATCTACTGTGTATACTGTGCTTGAATGGCTGCCCCCATGGCTACACAACAGCTTATTTATATAAACTATAGTAGTACTTATCTGTTATCTACTGTGTATCCTGTGCTTGAATGGCTGCCCCCATGGGTACACAGCAGCTTGTTTATATAAACTATAGTAGTACTTATCTGTTATCTACTGTGTATCCTGTGCTTGAATGGCTGCCCCCATGGCTACACAGTAGCTTGTTTATATAAACTATAATTGTCCGATGTAGCCCGAAGTTGCCTCGTGAGGCAACTTTGGAAAACAGAAGCAATACGTATGCCATCCCGCCGGCACCCCACATTGATGATACCTTTCCTTTAATTTATGTTATTTATAATTTATTTAATGAAATCGTAAAAGGTTGTTTGTCAAGATTTGACTCTTGTTCCACTAATTTAAATTTTATATCAGTGGATAAAGAAAAAACTCCCCAAAAACAGCACATTTGCCCCATTCGTTAGGTCATATATTATTTGGCTTTTACAGGGCAATGCAATTAAAAATCGCAAGTTTAAAATGGAGTTTTTGCAATTGTTTACTGCTACTCACAATGTGAAATCATTCACCGGCGAATATTACGTCGTTCAGCAAAGGTTAATGCTCTGTCGTTTGGTCAAATACTTCTTAGAAAAATACGCTTTGTGATTGCGAAATTTGATTACATTACAGTTTTATTTGCGAATGTTCGCAAAAGCCATTTGGTCGCAAACTTTGCAAAGAAGTCGTTGAGGTCTGAAATCAGTCAATTTAACATTTCAATGGTGTAATTGTGTGAATATAAACTTTCCCTTTGACATTACCTTTTCAATGTTGCTCCATTCCCTTTCTTTAGTGTATTTATCTGCTGGAGACCTTTCCACACTTGTCCATTGCTATAATTAAATAATAATAATGACTGCTCACTGGGCTGCGAGCAAGAACATACATTCTCCCATGGAAACCATCAGCCTGGACAGGAAAATGGACTATAGGATTCATGGGCCTCGGAGGGTCAAGAAATAATGAAATCACTCCCATACTCATTCTATAGGATAGAAGCAGTGTGACTAATCTATATACTTCATATAACTACAGCTATGGGATCTGTTATCCGGAAACCCATTATCTTGAAAGCTCTAAATTATGGAATGGCCGTCTCTCCCATAGACTCCATTTTATCCAAATTTTAAAAAATGATTTCCTTTTTCTCTGTAATAACAAAACTGTTCCTTGTACTTGATCCAACAGTCCACAAATCCTTGGAAGTTCTAAGCTCTGTTCTTATGTCCTAAAACCAATGCTGCTTGAACTTTTGCAGTTGCAACCATGGGTCAGGGTCCCCCCTTAGCTCATTATAATATTACTGATATTAAAAAAAATATTGGTGCATCCCCAATATTCACCAACTAGGGTGGCAAATATGTATTCCATCTGAAAATGCAACTTGAAAGTCAAATAGGTATTTTCCCCAAATCTCTCCTTAACCGACCTCAAAGTTGGGCTTTCCAATGTATCTACGAGACTAAATAGGTATTCTCCCCTAAATTCATCCTAACTGACCTCCACGTTGGACTTTCTGGTGTATCTTGGAAACCAAATAGGTATTCTCCCCAAATTTTACCCTAACTGACCTCCAAATTGGGCTTTCTGGTGTATATAGTAGACTAAATAGGAATTCTCCCCATATTTCACCCTAACTGACCTCCAAGTTGGGCTTTTCTGGTGTATCTAGGAGACCAAATAGCTATTCTCCCCAAATCTCACCTTAACTGACCTCCAAGTTGGGCTTTCTGGTGTATCTAGGAGACCAAATAGGTATTCTCCCCAAATTTCACCCTAACAGACCTCCAAATTGGGCTTTGTCTGGTGTATCTAGGAGACCAAATAGGTATTCTCCCCAAATGTCACCCTGACATCAAAGTTGGGCTTTCCAGTGTATCTAGGAGACCAAATAGGTATTCTCCCCAAATCTCACCCTAACTGACATCAAAGTTGGGCTTTCCAGTGTATCTAGGAGACCAAATAGCTATTCTCCCCAAGTCTTAACCTAACTGTCTTTCAAGTTGGGCTTTTGGCTGTATCTAGAAGGGCAAACAGGCATTGTCCCCAAATCTTACCCTAACAGTCCATCAAGTTGGGCTTTCGACTGTATCTAGAAGGGCAAACAGGCATTGTCCCCAAATCTCACTTTAACTGGACATTAAAATGGGGTTCAGTTGTATCTGGGAGACCAAATAGATTTATCTCCCCAAATGTCACCATAACTGGCCTTCAGGCCTCCCTATCCTTGCTGAATGGGCTTAAGGTTTGCACTGAAAGAAAGACGATCTAGGTCCACAACCCTACAGGACCTTAACCCACGCTGTCCCCCATGCTATCTGTCAGTCACTGAACAGCCACATGAGACAAAACAAATAGTTCTAAAAAGTACAAAGCAACGTGCAGAGATCTGTGACTCAGTGAAAGTTACTTTGGAGTCATCAGTCAATTTAACAGCCGCATTTCACTCACCAGGAGCCCATATGTACCAATTTAGCAACGGATACTTTTCCATCACAGCTGATTCCTATTTCTGTTGCACTCCTGCTATTCACTTGCACAGCTTTGCACACAAGAACATCTAGCTTGATTTAACTGTCACCATTTCTTTAACAGATGTTTTATTATTTGTATTACTACTTGTAAACCACCAACATATTATTAATAAACCTAACTGTTTATTATAAGAGTCTTGTTCAATAACTTCATATTAACATGAGTGATATTCAGAGTTCCCTATATAGCTCAGTCTTGTGCCTTTATATGGTCACAGAACAACCCCTCAGTGACTTCTAATATCCTTATCATTTACAGTAGGGGGTACATTATCCCTTATAATACATGAGTGATACTCAGAGTTCCCTGTATAACTCAGCCTGCAGCCTTGTGTCTTTATATGGTCACAGAACAACCCCTCAGTGACTTCTAATATCCTTATCATTTACAGTAGGGGGTACATTATCCCTTATAATACACGAGTGATACTCAGAGTTCCCTGTATAACTCAGCCTGCAGTCTTGTGTCTTTATATGGTCACAGAACAACCCCTCAGTGACTTCTAATATCCTTATCATTTACAGTAGGGGGTACATTATCCTTTATAATACATGAGTGATACTCAGAGTTCCCTGTATAACTCAGCCTGCAGCCTTGTGTCTTTATATGGTCACAGAACCCCTTTAGTGACTTCTAATATCCTTATAATTTACAGTAGGGGGTACATTATCCCTTATAATACACGAGTGATACTCAGAGTTCCCTGTATAACTCAACCTGCAGCCTTGTGCCTTTATATGGTCACAGAACAACCCCTTAGTTACTTCTAATATCCTTATCATTTACAGTAGGGGGTACATTATCCCTTATAATACATGAGTGATACTCAGAGTTCCCTGTATATCTCAGCCTGCAGCCTTGTGCCTTTATATGGTCACAGAACAACCCCCTCAGTGACTTCTAATATCCTTATCATTTACAGTAGGGGGTACATTATCCCTTATACTACATAAGTGATACTCGGATATATATATAACTAAGTCTGGAGCATTATGCCTTTATATGGACACAGATCTATTATTCCAATGCTTTGGGCCTGGAGTTTTAATGGGACATAATGAAAAATGTGCTGTATAGGAGGGAGATGACCTTCCCATGAACTGGAAGTTTCTGGATAAGTGATCCTATACCTATGATAATATATTACACTGGCATATTTGTTTAATTTGGTGCACTTTTATGGCTGGAAAATTACCCCGCATATGATTCACAAGAGACAACTCCCTGTTTCAGCTCAAGTTTCTGAGAATGATGGAACTGGGGACAAACCAATCTGGAAGTAGACATCTCTAATCTGGCCTTTGTTTTTTTGCAGGATCTGAATTATGAAGATAAAAAAAAACTACATTTCATGTATTAACATTTTAACGTTTTGGTGATAATAAAAATGTTCTAATGATCCCAGAGCAACGAGGGATGGGGGGTCCCTTTTCCTGCTGAAATATTCTGTATCTTCATTCCAGATTGTTTTGGCTGGGTACATAGAGCAGCTCCGGGAATACCAGGCTACTAACATTTCACTGCTGGCTTCTACAATTTTCTGATGATCTATATTTAACCCAACCCCTTACATAACTTCTAAAGACTTTGTCAGCGAAGTACATTATATGATATGCCGTGCTGGGGTGCAACACACTATACTAAGGAAATATGTATCCACAGGTCTTACTGGAAATAAAAAAATCTTTTATCAATTTTAAAAAGGACTAACGTTTTGGACTAACCTAAGGCTTTTCTCAAAGTTTTAGGGTAGGCCGAAAACGTTAGTCCTTTTTAAACTAATAAAATATATATATTTTTCATAATTGTAAGACATAGATATATATATATATATATATATATGTGAATTGTATATATATATATATATATATATATATATATATATATATATATATATATATATATATATATATATATATATATATATATATATGTATATATATATATATATGACAGAATGAGAAATCAAGTGAGTTTAAGCTGTAAAGGGTAACTTGAACCACATGTGTACCTTGCCTAGTGTTTCCCACACAAAATGCTAATGAGTGTTTGAATGAAAGCCATATTCTCACTATAATAGTTTTGTTAGTATTTCCTTGAAGATTTAGACATGGTCAGTAAGATGAATGCCTGTGCTTTTTTTGTGCTTTGCAAATATGGAAAAATGTGCATTGTGCTTAACAGAGTTCAATATCAATATAATTTCAGATAATACTAAACTAAACACCTAAGGGATGGAAATGCTTGGGTTGAATTCAAATTTCTAAATATCCTTATCACCTAATGATATATATATAGTATCACTCATGTATTATAAGGGATAATGTACCCCCTACTGTAAATGATAAGGATACTAGAAGTCACTGAGGGGTTGTTCTGTGACCATATAAAGGCACAAGGCTGCAGGCTGAGTTATACAGGGAACTCTGAGTATCACTCATGTATTATAAGGGATAATGTACCCCCTACTGTAAATGATAAGGATATTAGAAGCTACTGAGGGGTTCTGTGACCACAAGTTCACAGTAGAGAACTTTCATACTAATCACACTAATGTCTAACCATTAGGTTCCCAAAACACTTACAAACCAGCTGGTGGCAATGGCAGTACAGTTGCACAGAAGGGGTAGAATTGAGTAGGGAATCAAGGATCTTTTTTATTTTTTGAGAATCTTGCTGGGTTCCAATTATGTAGAGAAAACTGGCTTCCCTGCGATGACGCGAGCACCTAATGGTAATGCTGCTTCAGTGAAAGCAGAAAGTGCCTGGCGAGGAGTGTGTGGGTTAAGACATTTGCATGAAGCCAAGTAAAGGGAACAATAGCACAGCCAGCTCCTTCCAACAAGGCATGTCACAAAGACCCACATAATTATTAGTCAGTAAAAAGGAGTAGGTGGATTTTCTGTCTGATGGATGGGAAGGAGAGCAGGGATTAATTGAGAGAATTTGCAAGATTGGAACACACAGAGGCAGCTTACAGAGTTGGGTATAAGCAAGAATTTTCTATGGCTACACATTAAATCAGAGTGTTTTGGACTTTGCCTGTGCGGTAACATAGGGGTACCCTATATCAGACTGCACCCCATGCCAACCTATGCCACTGGACCACTAGGGTCCTTCCCCCAACAGGCTTTGTGGCAGCAATCACCAATCAAGACTGTTGGTTGACTCCATCTGGCCATACTGCTAGTTGGAATAGAGGAAGGCAAGTGGCCACACACCCTTATTTTCTATATATGCACCCAAGACATATGCCTAGGGCAGCAGCTTTAAAGGAGAACTAAAGTCTAACTAAAGAAGTAGGTAGAAATGTTGTACATCATGTTTTGGGCTTCTGTGCCAGCCCAAGGCAACCACAGCCCTAAAGATCTGTGTCTCCAAAGATGCCCCAGTAGCTCCACATCTTCTGCTGATTCACTGCACATGCTCTGTGCTGCTGTCACTTACTGAGCTTAGGGACCCACTCACAATATACAGTACACATAGAATAGAAATGTCACAATATAAGGCTGATTAGTAATTAATATAGATAATTACTACATGGCAGCACAGAAACCAGTGCAATTAGCATCAGAATTTAATAATCAGCAAACCTGTAGCATCAGCTTATATTACAGCCAGGGAAGCTCATTTTCTGCTGGATAATTAGTGACGAGCCCTAAGCTTAGCTTCTCAACAGCCAATCAGAGCCCACTGAGCATGTGAGTGTCACAGACACTTTCCAAGATGGTGACCCCCTGTGACAAGTTTGAAGTCCTGGATCATTGCTGCTATTGACAAGCTCAAACTTTAGCCTCGTGCAATAAGTTCAGTATATAAAATATGGCATTTTAAGCCATATTAATTTTTAGGGTTTAGTTCTCCTTTAAGGGGGTGGGCCTCAAGTCTATATAGTGGGGAAAACGCAAAAATAAACCCCCCTTCCATAACTGTACTGCCCTTTGTGTTGATGGTGAGATGGAGGTTAGAGGCCTGGCGTGTAGGGCAGCACCAGACTCAAACATGGTACTGCCAACATGGCATGTTATCATGGGGACTGAGGATGTCGGTGGTTGGGGGGCGGAAGGAAGGCTTCTGTTGAGGTTGTCAAAATGGTCTTCATTCGCCTTCAATCCTTTCATTATACAAAGGGAAAGTGAAGTTATACCAACTATTTAAACAACCTCATTGCCTTTAGATACATACAGTATTTGATAAAGATTAGGCAGCTATATATTCTTTAGCTATGCGGTATCTTGGCACGTCATTAAACTTATTAAAACATACATTATTCTCCCCCAGCTCCTAAACACAATCACATCTGACCAGTTCTTTTTTTATTTCCTCCAATGGCAAACCTCTCCGAAACAGCATTATCTGTAGAAACCCAGCAAAATTAAACACCATAATGGAGTTATATCTTCTCAGCAGGAAATAAAGTTCTCCAACAATACACTTTAATTCCACCGGGGCTTGACGTCATGTTTCAGATCCAGTCAGTGATATATACAGTCATATGAAAAAGTTTGGGAACCCCTCTCAGCCTCCATAATAATTTACTCCACTTGCAACAAAAAAGATAACAGTGGTAAGTCTTTCATTTCCCAGGAACATCTGAGTACTGGGGGTTTTCTAAACAAAGATTTTTATTGAAGCAGTATTCAGTTGTATGAAATTAAATCAAATGTGAAAAACCTTTGCTAATTTGAATGCATGTAACTGCTCAATACTGATTACTGGCAACACCAGATTGGATTAGCTTGTTAAGTCTTGAACTTCATAGGCAGGTGTGTCCAATCATGAGAAAAAGTATTTAAGGTGACCTATTGCAAGTTGTGCTTCTGTTTGACTCTCCTCTGAAGAGTGACAGTATGGGATCCTCAAAGCAACTCTCAAAAGATCTGAAAACAAAGATTTTTCAGTATCATGGTTTAGGGGAAGGCTACAAAAAGCTATCTCAGAGGTTTAAACTGTCAGCTTCAACTGTAAGGAATGGAATCAGGAAATGGAAGGCCACAGGCACAGTTGCTGTAAAACCCAGGTCTGGCAGGCCAAGAAAAATACAGGAGCGGCAGGCATATACAGAGGATTGTGAGAATGGTTACAGACAACCCAAAGGTCACCTCCAAAGACCTGCAAGAACATCTTGCTGCAGATGGTGTATCTGTACATCGTTCTACAATTCAGCACAATTTGCACAAAGAACATCTGTATGGCAGGGGGATGGGAAAGAAGCTCTTTCTGCACTCACGACACAGAGTCACTTGTTGTAAGTAAAAGCTCATTTAGACAAGTCACAGTCATTTTGGAACAAAGTGCTTTGGACTGATGAGATACAAATGTAATTATTTGGTTATAACAAAAAGTACTTTGCATGTCAGCAGAACACCGCATTCCAAGAAAAACACCTGCTACCTACTGTCACATTTGGTGGAGGTTCCATCATGCTGTGGGGCTGGGTGACTTGTTCAGGGACCGGGCCCTTTTTAAAGTCGAGGGTCAGATGAATTCAACCCAATATCAACATATTCTTCAGGATAATGTTCAAGCATCAGTCACAAAGTTGAAGTTCCGCTGCAGGGGTTGGATATTCCAACAAGACAATGACCCTAAACACACTTGGAAATCTACTTTAACTGAACTGGAGAGATTTTGTATAGACGAATGGTCAAAAATAGCCACATCCAGAATCCAGACACTCATCAAAGGCTATAGGAGGCGTCTAGAGACTGTTACATTTGCAAAAGGAGAACCAACTAAGTATTGATGTAATATCTCTGTCTTTATATCTCTGTAATATCTTTATGCACCTGTCTAATTTTGTTATGATGCATATTGCATATTTTCTGTTAATCCAATAAACTTTATGTCACTGCTGAAATACTACTGTTTCCATAAGGCAAGTTATATATTAAAAGGAAGTTGCTACTTTGAAAGCTCAGCCAATGATAAACAAAATAATAAACAAGAATTAAGAGGGGTTCCCAAACTTTTTCATATGACTGTAATTGGCTTTTTTCAAATCCAATGCATTACTGTCCATTAACCAGCCTGAAAGTTGCCAACGTACAGTATGGATTGGACTAGTACAGTAGTATTCACAGTAATACAATCCGGCACTAATCTGTCTGGAGCTGGCAGGTCCTATTAATGTGTCTGCTGTTTTCCAAGCCCACCACATACTGTCCATTAAGCAATATTAATTGCACACTGCCACCACTTGCGCCTATAATTAGACATGGAAAAAAGCAACTGCATGGGAAATGTTAGAAGCTGCTCTATCTGCAACAGGGACACGAGGCTGTCTGGGAATATAAATACATTCTGGAAATGTCTAAAGGAAAAAAACATAATTTAAATCATCAATTCAATAAAACCCAACACATGGACACTCCTCAAAAGTGCAGAGCTCCAGAAACATGGAAATCAAACTAGGAATAAACTCTGAAAACAGGGGGGCTTTAAAAGATTAGTAAAAAAAAATAAATAATAAAAATGTAGAGATGCGCCAGTTTGCTTCAGAATTTTGATAAATTGTGTACATTTTTGCTTATCAGTAGGGATGGGTGAATTTGACCCGTTTCATTTCGCCACAAATGGGTCACCATCTTGGAAAGTGTCAGTGCGCTCTGATTGGCTGTTGAGAAGCTAAGCTTAGGGCTCGTCACTAATTATCCAGCGGAAAATGAGCTTCCCCTGTAATATAAGCTGATGCTACAGGTTTGCTGATTATTAAATTCTGATGCTAATTGCACTGGTTTCTGTGCTGCCATGTAGTAATTATATGTATTAATTACTAATCAGCCTTATATTGTGACATTTCTATTCTATGTGTACTGTATATTGTGAGTGGGTCCCTAAGCTCAGTAAGTGACAGCAGCACAGAGCATGTGCAGTGAATCAGCAGAAAAGAAGATGGGGAGCTACTGGGGCATCTTTGGAGACACAGATCTTTACTGCTAAAGGGCTGTGGTTGCCTTGGGCTGGTACAGAAGCTTTAGTTCAGCTTTAAGTTACCTTTTAGTATGTTATAAAATGACAACTTTTCAAATGGCCTTGATTTATTTGCCCTCTACTTCTGACTCTTTCCAGCTTTCAAAGGCCCCATCTGAAAACAAATGCTCTGTAAGGCTACACATTTATTGTTATTGCTACTTTTTATTACTCAGCTTTCTATTCCGGGCCTCCCCTGTTCAAATTCCAGTCTCTTATCCAAATCCAATGCACGGACGTTGGGGTAATTTGCTGCAATTGTAATTTGTAACCAATTCGAATATGGAATCCTGAGCAAATACCAAAAACGATTACAAACCTTAATTCGCGAATTCAAATTTCAAAAAATAAATTGCAGCTGTCCTGAGCTGCAAAGTCACGTGACTTTCAGGGTTTGTGTTTAGTTTGGCTAAACAGATCCTGTAGAAAAGATTACAGGATGCAGAATTGGCAATGGAGGGCTGGATACACATGCCCCAGACCTACAGCTCAAGGTAGAGGTATCAGAGCAAGGGAAAAACAGCAGTAATGGCAAAGGCAAAGTAAAGACATCTACTTTATTTAGGCATATAACAGATGTACATTAAGCCTTTCGCATTTTGGGCACTTAAAGGGGTTGTTCACCTTTATATTAACATTTAGTATGACGTAGAGGGTGATATTCTGAGACAATTTTCAATTGGTTTTCATTTTCTATTATTTGTGGTTTTTGAGTTATTTAGCTTTTTATTCAGCAGTTCTCCAGTTTGTAATATCAGCAAACTGGTTGCTAGGGTCCAAATTACCCTAGCAACCATGCATTGATTTGAATGAGAATATGAATAGAAAGATGGGTAATAAAAATGAACAATTATAATAAATTTGTAGCCTTACAGAGAATTTGTTTTTAGATAGAGGACGACGATGGAAAGAGTATGAAGAAGAAGGCAAATAATTAAAAAAAAGTAAATAAATAACGAAAAGCATTTGAAAAATTTGTTTAGGATTGGCAATGCTATAACATACTTAAAGGGATCCTGTCATCCGAAAACATGTTTTTTTCAAAACACATCAGTTAATAGTGCTGCTCCAGCAGAATTCTGCACTGAAATCCATTTCTCAAAAGAGCAAATAGATTTTTTTATATTCAATTTTAAAATCTGACATGGGGCTAGACATTTTGTCGATTTCCCAGCTGCCCCTGGTCATGTGACTTGTGCCTGCACTTTAAGAGAGAAATGCTTTATGGCAGGCTGCTGTTTTTCCTTCTTAATGTAACTGAATGTGTCTCAGTGGGACATGGGTTTTTACTATTGAGTGTTGTTCTTAGATCTACCAGGCAGCTGTTATCTTGTGTTAGGGAGCTGCTATCTGGTTACCTTCCCATTGTTCTGTTGTTTGGCTGCTGGGGGGGGGGAGGGAGGGGGGTGATATCACTCCAACTTGCAGTACAGCAGTAAAGAGTGATTGAAGTTTATCAGAGCACAAGTCACATGACGGGGGGCAGCTGGGAAATTGACAAAATGTCTAGCCCCATGTCAGATTTCAAAATTGAATATAAAAAAATCTGTTTGCTCTTTTGAAAAATGGACTTCAGTGCAGAATTCTGCTGGAGCAGCACTATTAACTGATTCATTTTGGAAAAAATTTTTTTCCCATGACAGTATCCCTTTAAAATTAACTTAAAGGTGAACCACCCCTTTAATCATAGGCCGAAGTACACGAAACGTGTAAGGCTTTTTATACATTGGTAATTTGCCTAAATAAAGTCAATTCCTTTACATTGCCAGTCCATGGGATCTGTGAGCGCCTGCTGCTTTTGTCGACGGTAGAAACAGGGGCAAGATTTACCAGCACTAGACCAGGTGCGGTTGCTATGGGTTACTGCACAGGGGGAAAAAAACGATTCTGAATTGTTTTGGTAAGAGCGTAACTGGAAATACAAGACTTTTGTTTTTGTGCATAAATAGATTTCGGCACAACAAGAGAAATGGCAATAATAATAAATGGCAAGGCATTTCCTTCAAGACAATGGTATAAACAAGGCTGAAATATTCCGGAACACACAGTCTATTAGCTACAAGGCTCGTCCTGCATCATTCGGGGCTGATAGACACGTCTCCCATGCACTTTTATAGGTTATTATGCTAATGAACTCTTTGTTCCCTGGCGCACATGATGTTTCGGTCCCCCCACATGCACAATCCTAGCAGATGAATGTGTCATACTGCCCACGCACAACAATTACTAAACCTTAGTTAATGCCAACGGTACCCTCCTCCTCTCCAAATGTCACTATTAGCATGAAATAACGCATGACAGAAAATATTAGCAGTCCTGCAAACAGTTCAGAGGAGAACCTGTCTCTAAAATAATCTCACGATCTAGTCCAATAATTGTTTCTTGGCCAAAGCTAATGGTGGATTAATGAGATGTGGGGCTTCTAGGCTACATTCAAACAGGACCCCCTTCAGCACCCCAGTGACATCAGCAGGTGCACCCTATCACATTAGAATTTGGAAGGCGCACACCCTGAGGTGCTAATCCAAGGGGGGCTGCCCAATCACAGCCTCCTGATAAGTATCATGTCAATAAATAAATATATGGATTGCACACTCAGACTTGTATAAAAAGTCCAAATTTATTTTATCATATCAGTAAAAACGTACAACATCGCAAAAAAAAAACCCCAACGCGTTTCGACCACAATAAGTAACAATAAGGATTCGTATATGTGTGATAATAGAGGATATTTATGTGGGACACAATCTTTTTTTGAATATTCGATGAGTTAAATTGAATATATATTGAATATATAAAGAATGCGCATGCGCATTAGAGATTGGAACGCATGTGCGTTCCACACAAGGATTTTTTGCGCACACTTCCTGTCATCGCCTGTAACTAGGCGGAAATGACGTCACACGCAGAGCATTGATTGTTTGTGAGCTTTCTCAACATGCCTTAAGGTATTTAAACTGCACAGCACATACAATCTTTCTGCCTTTTTGATTCATTTTGTACTGAGAAGTTTTTTGCCCCTGATGAAGACCACTGCGGTGGTTGAAACGCGTCGGGTTTTTTGCGATGTTGTACGTTTTTACTGATATGATATAATAAATTTTGACTTTTTATACAAGTCTGAGTGTGCAATCCATATATTTATTTATCAGCAGGTGCAGCCGACCTGACCCAGTGGCACAAACAAAAATAAATATTTAAAAAAAAACCGAAACAGGCATAATAACTTAAAGGGGACCTGTCACCCTAAGAAATAATTTCAAATTATTTTCTATCATGTTAGTTGAGCAAAATAAACTTTACTTACACTATATTTATTATTTAAATTTTGTTTCCTTCAGTCTTGGAATTATACAATCTCAGCAAGCAGGCAGCAGCCATTTTGTGGACACGGTTATTAAGGGAAATTGTGTATCACCCCAAAATGTCCACGTGCAGTGCCCTACACAATTATAGAGCCTGAGGAGGGAAGGGAGGATGTAATTGACTGCCCCTCCTCTATGCCACGGGCATAGAGGCGGGGCAGATAATATTTGATTGACAGTTTAGATATTTAAACACCTTTATAACAGGTATGGATGTTTTAATGAAAACATTTCTTGGGGTTTCATATTTAATTTGCAAAGGACTTTCATTATGCAGCTTGTTATGTGTAGGTGACAGGTCCACTTTAAAAAAGCTAGATGGGCCCTGATCACAATCGGTGATAACCCATGGTTGTCTTAGATTTTGCAATGCCACCAACATATACAAATTCGGACAACACACTGTTGTGTTATCCTATTGGACAGCAGCTACTTCTTGTGGAAACAACTGCTGCGGGTCAGCGGCTTGAACGATACTTGCCTAAGCATACCATAGAATATACGGTAAGACATAGTAACCCATTTTAAATTGTTTAGAATTTGCACCAAAAATATACAATGGGATTATTTTACCATTATCTTGGGTGCTTTAAAGGAAAGGTTAAAACCAAGTAAGCCTTATCAGAAAGGTCTATATAAATATACCAGTAACCCCTCAAAGTAATGCTGCTCTGAGTCTTCTGTCAAAAGAAACAGCACATTTCTTTCCTTCTATTGTGTAATCACGGGCTTCTGTATCAGACTTCCTATTTCAGCATAAACCTCCAGGACTAGAGCTTGAGCATGCTCAGTTTGCTCCTCTTCCCCTACTCTGCTGTAATCTGAGCCCAGAGCAAGAGAGACTCAGGCAGGAAGTGATGTCACACCAAGCTTATATGGCAGCTGCTATACTAAACAAACAGAAAGAGCTTCTAGAGCTTTTTACTCATGTATAGCAAACCATTCTACAGAATAAATACAGCATTCTAGCGTGCACTATTGCAGCTAATCTATTGGCAATAAAATGCCTCTGTAGCTTTCCTTCTCCTTTAAATTACAAACAATATGAGGACTTTTAAAACTGTTAAGGGAAGGCAAAAGCTCAGATTGTTCATAAATCCAGCCCATAGTTGTGGTTACAAATATCAGTTTCCATTGACTTAATATCGGCTCCTCTTACCCTGAACTGCCAATGGATCCTGTTACCATGGAGTGGGCACTTTCTTCTCACATATGCAAAATTGTGTATCACCACAAAATCTTTTGTATGCCCCAGATTAGGGGACGTAATGGCCATGTGCAGTGCCAAACACAATTATAGAGTGTGAGGAGGGAAGGGGAGCTGTGGGGAGAGCAGTGACATCTAGGAGGTGCTGAATGGAAAGCGAAAGTAATTGACTGCCCAAGGCATAGAGGCATTAAATTAGGATTTAATGTTTAATTAGCAAAGGACTTTCATTATACAGCTTTTTATGTCTGGGTGACAGGTCAACTCTAAGGGGCAGATTCACTAAAGGGTGAATTGGCTAACGCTAGCGACTTTTCACCAGCGTGGCCACCCGAACCTCGCCAATTCACTAACAGGCGCCAATTCGCTAGCGAACAGGACCGTCGCTAGTGTTCATTCACACTTTATCGACTTTTCGTTCTGACTTCGCCACCTCAGACCAGGTGAAGTGCTAAAAAGAAGCTAGATCCTCAATCCTCTGTCACTTACATCATATCCTTTGTGCTGAAAATGCATTAAAGTTCAAAAAACGCTGGCGACTTTTCCTTTTTTGAAGCGGAATTGCCTGCAAAAGCCCTACCTTTAAATTTTCTTGGCTGACAAACTTTTTTTGGGTAACCGGTTTTCTCCAGACATTTCATAACATATGGAATATTCATTTTACAGTGGGCTCATGTGTAGGGCATTATATTAATTCTCTTGTCTTTATTAAGGTTCCCTGGACATGTATAAGAAAAAGTGGTAACTTCAAGCATTTGCACCAACATTTATAATAAAGACGTCCGTACAACTTTTAATTACCTGCCGTATGCAAATTGACCTAAGCGCAAGATCACTTACGAATTTGCGCTAGGTACAAATGAATGTTAGCACATCTTCGCTATGAAATGCTCGCACAGCCGAAGTAATGCTAGCGAAAAGTCCGCCAGCGTTCAACACCAGGGATATAACTTCGCATTTTAGTGAGTTATCGTATTCGTAGTGCATTTGCGCATGAAATTCGCCCGATAGTGAATCTGCCCCATGCCAGAGATAGGCTGCAAGTCACCACAATATGACATGGATCTGAAACCATGAATAAAAAAGTTGCAAATCACAAAATTCAAGAATAAATTGTGGTTTCAAAAGGGGTTTCCAAGAGCGATCCCTGAGTTCAGCAATGCTATCATTAAAGGACCATATGCATCTCTGGATAAAAAATATCACGGTGGCAAGAAGGAATTATTTAGTACAATCCCTCCGTAAGGAGGTGAGTTCATTATGATCTAACTCGCTATCCCTGAAGTGAAGTGTATATCTCCAAACTATTCTCGGTAGTGGAAACCGCAATCCATTGGAGACATTAAAATTTATAGAGCGGGCAATGTTTTATTCATCCTTCTCCGACTCGCAGGCTAGTGATTCCAGAAGGGCCAAGGCCAAAGGCATAAGATACATACAGTATACTCCATCCATTACCAAGAAAGGAATACGGCACTTTCTAAAAGAATATTAAAGGATTTGGCGCTGGAGGCAAGGCTCCTTCTAAATCAATAGCAATGCTTTATGTCGGGCCCTGCAGTAGCTTAATCTATATTCTCTGCTTGAGTACGAGATGAAATGCTACCAATGTTTGGACAGTTAACATGAAAACACTATGGTTTGTTTTATAAGGTGCACATTTCCAAGAAGAAAACAAAGTATAGCTGGTGTTTAATAAATCAATTTTATCATTGTTCTCAGATGTTTAAAGTTTCAGTTGCAAGGTAACATTTTTTTTTCGAGCTCCAAACAACGTGCACACGCTGAACGGCTCAGGAACAAGTGGTGAGAGAAGATTTATTTTCCTTGGTCGAACCGCATAAAAGAAGATGGGGAGCTGCTGGGGGCATTTTGGAGTGACGGGTCACTGCGAAAGGGCTATAATGGCCTTGGGTTGTTATATTTCTCAACTAATTCTTCGTAAAGTTTTAGCTCTTTGAAGGAAAGGTGGACCACACTGTAGCAGACAGCACCATCAGGAATATTTGTTTAAAAAGCCATTTTCTTAGGCTTTGTGATCAAGACAGTTACAACATTTCCAGCCAAACAATGGCCCTTTATCAAGCTTGATAAAGGGTCATTGTTTGGCTTGAAACGTTGTAACTGTCCTGACCACAAAGTCTAAAGATGGCCATAGACACACAGATCCTATCGTACGAATCGAGGATTCGTACGATTTTCGGATCGTGTGTGGCGTGTGCCGACATCTTTCGTCCGGCGGAGATCGGTCAGGTTTGATTTTGACCCGACCGATCCCGCCGGAACCCACGGCACATCGTAATCGGATCGTTCGGCCATACGGCCGAACAATCAGATAACACCCGATATAGCCATGTTTGTTAATGGCATATCGGGGAAAGATCCGCTCGTTTGGCAACTTTGCATCTATGGCCACCTTAAGAAAAGTAAAATAAAGGCTTTTTAAACAAATATTCCTGATGGTGCTGTCTGCTACAGTGTGTGTTGACATTTAAAGTCGGTTGGAATGGACACCGAATGACGTGCACCTGATTACTAAATGGGAAATTGGAGTTCCTGGTGAGTGCTGGCTTAATTGTATTTTTCAGAAAGGTGGACCAGTTAAGAGGATGGGGAATATAGACAAAGCTTCTTTGCAGTTCCTGTTATCGAGATATATTTCATAGTAACCTGGCATGGCCATGTTCTGTTTACAAGATGGTTTGGAAGACACTCTAAAATTTGTCAGTGGCCCGGCATTACTATAAAGTCATGATGCACCGAATCCAAGATTTGCTTTTGGATTTGGCTCAACCCCAGAACTTTTTGTAGGATTTGGCAAAATCTAAATTGGTCTGCCAAACCAAATCAGAACCATTAAATTCACAGCTCACAGGTAAGTTTTAGACCCAGATGATGGGATCAGGTTCTGTATTCTGCTGAATCTTTTGTTTGGCATTTGTCAGAATCCAATAGTTCTTGATTACCTACACAACCAATGTTTCTTCTTTTCACAAATCAACACAATCCAAACAGTTATTCAAGTACATGCACTATGCATCTTCTGTTTGACTTCAGCCCAATATAAATGATGGTGTCCCTTTATCATTTTTTGCTCTTTTTAAATTGTCCAACTAGATTCATACACACTTGCCATAATAGTCAACTGGCTTATTCACACAGAAATATCAGCTAAGCACTCAGAGCCTGCTTAGTCAACTTATTTAACGGTTATTACTTCAGGCGATGCACCAAAGCAAACATATCCAATTCCAATATCACTTTCATAATTATAAATGGCAATTGTAACACCAGATTACTTTTGGTTATTCAGTACTTGCATCACGTGGGCAAGACTGGTCTTACCTGTGTAATGGACTACACATGTCTGGCCCTTCTTTGGAAATGTCCTACCTGTAGAATGAAAAGAAATATAAATTACTTAATTGTACCTTTTATTTTTCAATTGATTTGAAAGCTGTGGATTAAACTTTTTAGAGTAGTGCAAATTGTACCCTTTCAAATAATACAGATGATACCATGCATACTCTGAGTTTAGTGCTGTGATCCCATATTTTTCCAGAGAGGTTCCTCTTGTAGTATTCATACATTATATGGCTAAAAGAATGTGGACAACTGTCAACTTCTCATTTCAAAATCATGTGTATGAATAAGAACTTAAGGTGGCCATACACGGGCCGATAAAAGCTGCAGACAGACCGTGTCGGCAGCTTATTGGCCTGTGTATGGGGCCCCCCGACGGGCTTCACCGATCGAGATCTGGCCGAAAGTCGGCCAGATCTCAATCGGATGGGACAAAAAATCCCGTCGGATCGCGGCCGCATCTATTCGTTGATGCGGTCCCGCGACCGCCCATTGGTATTCGTTAGGATTCGATCGTTGGGCCCTAGGGCCCGCGATCGGATCAGCCCGATATTGCCCACCTCAAGGTGGGCATATCGGGGAGAGATCCGCTCGTTTGACAACATCGCCAAACGAGCGGATCTCTCAGTGTATGGGCACCTTTAGTCCTGTTTTTTCTGCTAAACTGGTCTTTACCCTCTATTCTCCTAGGAAAGTTCCCACTAGATTTTGGAGCACAGCTGGTGGGATTTACTTCCATTCATATGTAAAAGGACACTGATGTTGGAGAAAAGACTTGGCTCCCAGTCAGCATTCTAATTTACTGCACGGGTGGTCAGTTTGATGGGTCTGGGCAGTCAACTTCTTAAGGTTGAGATCCGCTCATTTGGTGATTTCGCCAAACGAGCGGATCTCTCCCCAAAATGCCCAAATCGAAGTGGGTGATATTGGGCTGATCCCATCATGGGTCCTAGGGCCCAACGATCGGATCATAATGCCGGCAATACAGGCGGTCGGATCGACAAACAGATGTACCTGTGATCCGATGGGAATTTTAACTCTGCCTGATTGACATATCGATCGAGGAAGCCCATTGGAGGGCCCCAAACATGGGCCAATAAGATGCCGACTCGGTCTGTTGACAGCTTTTATTGGCCAATGTATGGCCAACTTTACACTACCAGATCAGCAAACTGGTTATGTATGGACCTTACTCTGTGCAGGGGGGATATTATTATGAATTGTGTAAGATTTTGCCACACATTTGCATGGACTAGTCACAAATGTAATTTTATGATCTAATGGCGCTAGTTTCTGCAATGGTGGGTTTGTATTAAATAGTGAATTACAATAATTAGAAGGTCACAGTGTACACACACACACATTTTGATACAAGATTTTGTTGAAAAGGCACAATGATTGGGGTAACATATAACTGCACAAAGGGTTCAATGATTTATTGTACAAGAAGAAGTGCATAAAGGTATTCTAGGTAACCCACACAAAAGTGCTACTATATCTATCTACAATCATGGAGACCATTTCCTTGGCAGATGGACTTCACAGCAGTTCCATGTTTTCTCACTAGAAGGTTTAAACTACCATCAAGCTGACACATATCTACCATTATTCACTAATGGATGGGAATTAAAGTATTACAAGGCTTTACTGATATTATTTTGGTCTGTAAACTCAGGCCTGGAATTGTGGGAAGGCCACAAAGGCCCAGGCCTAGGACGCCAGGATTTTAGGGACAGCAATGCCACCCAGCTGCATCTAAATAGGTTCCAAAGCACTGGGGACATGCAGGAGATTTGTTTTTTAATTCTCCTGTCTGCCAATCCCCAACACTCCGTACCCTAGGAGGGAAGTTTGTGCATGCACATGAGTGAAGGGGGCAGTCATAAGAAGCCAGTGACAGGGGCCTAGAGGCATCTGCTAGTTAAATCTGGGTGGGGACACACGCTAAGGTTCGGGGAGATTTAGTCGTCCAGCAAGAAATCGCCTCATCCTTGGGCGACTAACCTCCTCAAAAATGGGATGGCACTTTCATTTTCCGAGGTCGCCCGAAGTTTCCTCGTGAGGCAACTTCGGTCGACTTTGGAAAACAAAGCGATCCGAGTGCCATCCCACCGGCGATGTAGATTCTAGCCGGTGGGAAGGCTTTTTCGAGGAGATTAGTTGCCCAGGGAAGATGCGATATGTCCCCGGGGCGACCAAATCTCACGGAATCTTAGCGTGTGTCACTACTGTGAATTGCCTCTTTAATCAATTATCAACACCATAGCATTAATAATAAATTGTGCCTGTGTAACAGAGGGGACCATTGACATTACTGAGAGCACTGGCACATGCAATAGATCACTAGCTGAACTACAGATCACTGGCTGAAATAGCTCTTCTGGGTAACTGCTAAGATGTGGCTTCAGATGATTTTACAGTAGAACCCCCATTTTACGTTTTTCAGGGGACCAGGAAAAAATTATGTAAAATCCGGGAAAATGTAATATCAGGAAAATGTGTAAAAGTAACTTTTTCTTCAAGTACTGAAATAATATAAGCACAGGAGTCAGTTTTACTTTGAGATACAATATTTACTGTGTTAATAACAAGGGTTAAACATTGCAGTGTTAAAGTTACACTATGGGGGGGCCGCACAGGCCTCTCTGCCAGTCACATACACAAGCTAAAGCAATAAGTGATTGGTGCAGGACTGTATAAGGGGCATTGCAATTGACCATTTACAGACAAAACCATGGCAAAATATACATCTGGTTAGTATGTTAAACCTCTTAATTTCACAAATAATAACATTCATGGAGGAAAAAAAGCAGTATTTGGGAACATCAGGACAAAATTGTGATGTAAAATCAAGGAAAACGTTACTTAAAAAGAGGGAAACGCACCCATTGAAATGCATTGTAAATTGGTGGGATCACAAATAAAAAATGTAAAATGCGAGAAAACTTAACATCAGGGGCCTTAAAATCGAGGTTTCACTGTAATATAGAATGTGCTGAAGAATACCCTGTGACGTTATAGTAGGTGTGGGGACAAGTCCTGTGACATGACAAAAAAAATGTTCATTGTGATGTCAAACAGGGCCGCAATATATGACGTGTGTGTCTTTCATTTTAAGACTTTGGTTCACATTTGAGCTGATATGACGTTTATGGGCATAAACCAGGTTCCAACCTTTAGTAAGGTCCTCTCTTGAACATCCAACCCTCAATCCGAACCCACCTTAGCTCATGAAATGTAAAGATATAGTACAAGTCTATAAGTCATTTTAAGAATTTGGTTCACATTTGAGCTGATATGAGCTGCTGACTTGGCCTCTCCAGAATGGCAGCCTAATCACCTGTTTATGGGTCTAAAACAGGTTCCAACCTTTAGTAAGGGCCTCTCTTGAACATCCAACCCTCAGTCAGGACCCACCTTAGCTCATGAAATGTACAGATATAGTACTAGTCTATAAGTGATTCCATCACGGCTTCAACAATATCTAGAGAAGCATTTAGGTATGTCTTGAAGAGCAACTGGCCATTCTTCCCAATTCTTAGACTAACTGGCCTTCAATTTAGCTCCCCTGCCATCTGGGGGCTTAGGTTGAAGAAACCACTGACCTAAATGGCCATCCTGTGCAATTTGTCCAAGGATTAGCCACGTGTCTTACCAAGCAGAACCACATTGACCAGTTGATGCTATTTGTTCCTGACGGGTCTGCATACTGAGATTGGCATATTGGGACTTTAGTGTATTGCATATATTACAAATGAAGTAATCCCCAGTTCTGTTTTAGCTCTCCACCCCACCACCTTGGTCATGCAACATGTACACTCCTTTACATCTGGTCATATCACTTGGTCAACTTGCATGACATTTCTTGAGATTCCAGAATAACCCAAGAAACACATAGGAGTCCCAAGCATCATTATGGTTAGTAATCCAAACTTGTGTCCTCTAATTATGATCTAGTCTTGTGCCGGTTTGAAATGTTCCCATGTGTATCTCAACCCTAACCAACCCCTCCCTAATCTGGGTCTGACTTGAGGTTGAGAAAGGACTTGAAGGCTCCAAAAACACTATCCCAGTAAGAATGACTTGCATAATGGGAGGACAAATGGGCAATGGGCAATGGTTACGCTTAATAAGGAAAGGTTTTGTACAGAAAGATAAAATAAATTAATGCAAATATAAAGAGAGGGAATTTAGCATGTAACCAATTTAGCTTTGTAACATTACACTCTTTGGTCAAATAAAAAAGTAAAAATAAAAAATATCCGGACTTAAATGGTTAACTCCTTTGCTGCTGGGTCAGAGAGTGTTAAACATAGCAACATCTTATGGCTGACCTTTTCTCCTGGCCATTTGCAGTGACTGGTCCTGTTACACATCGGCTCGGTATGAATGTCACGCATAAAGAACATGACAAACTATAAACCCAGTCCTTTCCCACAGCAAACACCAAAACGAACAGCCCAAGCTGCGAAAAAGCTTCATTCCGTTCTGGGTGTACATGGCAAGATCCACTCTTTTGGCGAAGTTGCCAAGCGATCCTCGTTTAACTCGCCCACCCATTCCAAATTGGGCCAATCTGATCATTTGCACCCAAGGGCCAAACACTGGACTATAAAGCAGGACTTACGCAGACCTATCAGGATAGGACTATACGTGAACAGCTTGTTGCAGTCGGCACCCGCTCAACATACATAACAAGGCTGACAGAGGGATTGGAAATATATGAATATTCTATAATTCATTAGATTACGTTTATTACTATAATCATGTTTTATTTGGTGGGGCCCGGGTTAATACTGAAACTGATGAGCCCCATTATTTAGAAATTACATATTAAAGGATTTTCCAATCAATGGCACTTCAGCTATAGTCAGACTACAACTCCCAAAACCATCCCACAGCTGATTCTGGGAGGTTGCTCATGTCTGCTTTATAGAACTCTGCACCTGGAGTCTCTATTGCTGCCCTTGTGTATTGATGCAGCATTTAAGTCTTATCCCCGGAGTCGAGAATTTTATAAACAAACCCCATTATAGCAAATTATATGGATTTTATTCTGCAGAAATAAAGGTAAATCTCTATCTAAGAGAGAGTAGTGTACTAGAAACACTGACATTATGATTAGCAAATAAATAAGTAACTGCAGTCTCTTTTTCTATATATATATATATATATATATATATATATATATATATATATATATATATATATATATATATATATATATATATATATATATATATATATATATAAAAAGAGACTGCAGTTACTTATTTATTTGCTAATCATAATGTCAGTGTTTCTAGTACACTACTCTCTCTTAGATAGAGATTTACCTTTATTTCTGCAAGCTAAACAGAAAAGCCCAGCATTAAATGGGTTTGTGCCCATGCACTGAGCCTGGTGCCTGCAGAAAATACATGAGACGCAGATTTACTTAGACTTTTCCCACAAGGTGCCAGATTTATTGGGGAATCTCTGCCAGCCTTGCCTGGGTATAAAGATGGAAGCATGCAATGTGTACAGAGCTGCAGCAGGAGTTGCAGGAACCACAGACAAGGCATAGTAAATCTACAGGACAGAAAGGGAGGAACACATAGCAACACTGCACTGTGCATAAACTGCTACACAATGGGTAGGTGCAAAAGGCTACATTATGTTAGGGCAATACAATTCAACTGGGTTTCAGAGGGCTGCATTCTGAAAGTCCACAACAGATAAGTTTGGGTAGAGAGGCCTCCATTGTTGATGTAATATGAGGCAGGTGGGTGTGCAAGAGAGGTAGGTAGGGCAGAAAGTGTGTGCTGTGTATGGGCAGAAGAGGTAGGCTGAGAGCAGAAATACATCTCTGTCTATGTGCAGGGGAGAACGTTGGGAGGTGAGGTTTGAGGTCTGCCTGGTGCCTGAGAGGGACAGTAGAGCTGGGGTGCAGGGGAGCAAGGTTGGTTGGGTAGAGTTAAATGCAGTACATACATAGAGCAGGATAAATGAGTCAGGGGATGGGACAGGCAGGAGAAGTCTACGAAAAATCACAATATAAGATGAAATGGGGTCGTGCGAGAATGCAGCACTCGGATCCATAAAAGGATGGAATACTCTAAGAGGGAAGCGAAGGGAGGGTGCAGGAAGCTACTCAGTCAATTATAAGGCAGAGTTCTCTGCACAAGATGGGAATAGATTGTAGGAATTTGTGGGCACACACCACACAACACAGTGCATACATGAATGGAGGACTCACAAGGAATATAAGGGTATGGCAGTTCATATAACACATGGGAGGAGATATGAGGGGGGTACAAGCAGTGCATATAGTACATGGGAGGAGAGAGAAGGGGGTACAGCAGTGCATATAGTACATGGGAGGAGATATGAGGGGGGTCCAGCAGTACATATAGTACATAGGAGGGGGGTACAGCAGTGCATATAATACATGGGAGGAGATATGAGGGGGGTCCAGCAGTACATATAGTACATAGGAGGGGGGTACAGCAGTGCATATAGTACATAGGAGGAGATATGAGGGGGGTACAGCAGTGCATATAGTACATTCAATGAATTAGCTATGCCTACAAACATGTCAGGGGGTAGCAGGGAGTACAGAGGTAGGGGATATGGAATGGTATATATAAGGTATACAGTATATAACAGGAAAAAATTGGGGTGCATCAGTGAATAGAGTGAATGTCAACACTGGGGGTACAGTAATGTACAGTAACAGTATATGGGAGAGGATATTGCAAGTACATGAGCCAATGCGGTTAGGGCAGTGCATAGAGTGTATGAAGGAATGCTGGGGGTACAGAAGAGAATACAGCGTAACTGAGGGAAGAAGAGAAGTAGGGGAGCAGCAGTAAACAGTAAAAAGACTAGTGCTTACATTACATGCCATGACATATTTAGGCTACAGCAATACACATGGCGCTATATTTAGGGTACAGCAGTTGAGGATAGAGGGCATGGCAGGGATTACTGGGGGGGCACTAGATATTTAGGGTACAGGGAGGATACAGGGCAGGGATTACTGGGGGGGCACTAGATATTTAGGGTACAGGGAGGATACAGGGCAGGGATTACTGGGGGGGCACTAGATATTTAGGGTACAGGGAGGATACAGGGCAGGGATTACTGGGGGGGCACTAGATATTTAGGGTACAAGGGGGATACAGGGCAGGTATTACTGGGGGAAATTTGGGGTACAGGGGGGATACAGGGCAGGGATTACTGGGGGGATATTTAGGGTACAGGGGGATACAGGGCAGGGATTACTGGGGGGATATTTAGGGTACAGGGGGATACAGGGCAGGGATTACTGGGGGGATATTTGGGGTACAGGGGGGATACAGGGAAGGGATTACTGGGGATATTTGGGGTACAGGGGGATACAGAGGAGGGATTACTGGGGGGATATTTAGGGTACTGGGGGGATACAGGGCAGGGATTACTGGGGGATATTTGGGGTACAGGGGGATACAGGGCAGGGATTACTGGGGGATATTTAGGGTACAGGGGGATACAGGGCAGGGATTAGTGGTACATCAGGGGGATACGGGGAATGGGGAAGCATTTACAGTAGAGAGCAGCAGAGCAGGTGATAAGGGAATTAAAGCAGATCATACAGTTAATGACATGAGTTGGCAGATGATATCAATACGACATATAAATGAGTGAGTATTTGGGCTGCGGACAAGGGGTACCGTACCGTCTCCGGGTGAGATAGTTTCCAGATCCACTCCCATGTCTGTCTGTCTGTCTGTCTGTCTGTCTGTCTGTCTGTCTGAGGAATTCTTCGCTTCCTGCTTCTCTGCTCGCCGCTTCCCAGGCACTGACACAAGGACTGGGGTCCGACTGACAACTCATGGCCAGTAGCCAATAGTAACTCAGCTGGTCCGCAGCTCAGCCAATTGGATTCCCAGGACCGTCAGCATGAACGGGTGGGGGAGGGGCCATTGTCTGGGGAGGAAAGGGAAGGCGCTGTAACTGGAAGGAAAAGGTTGGCGGTGAATAGAGAGACGTGGGGCAGGTATGAGACTGTCTGTGAGGAGGGGAGTCAGAGTATAGAGAGACATGGGGCAGGTATGAGACTGTCTGTGAGGAGGGGAGACAGATCATAGAGAGAGATGAGGCAGGTATGAGACTGTCTGTGAGGAGGGGAGTCAGAATATAGAGAGATGGGGCAGGTATGAGACTGTCTGTGAGGAGGGGAGTCAGAATATAGAGAGATGGGGCAGGTATGAGACTGTCTGTGAGGAGGGGAGACAGAATATAGAGAGATGGGGCAGGTATGAGACTGTCTGTGAGGAGGGGAGACAGAATATAGAGAGATGGGGCAGGTATGAGACTGTCTGTGAGGAGGGGAGTCAGAATATAGAGAGATGGGGCAGGTATGAGACTGTCTGTGAGGAGGGGAGACAGAATATAGAGAGATGGGGCAGGTATGAGACTGTCTGTGAGGAGGGGAGTCAGAGTATAGAGAGACATGGGGCAGGTATGAGACTGTCTGTGAGGAGGGGAGACAGATCATAGAGAGAGATGAGGCAGGTATGAGACTGCTTGGGAGGGAGGGGAGATTATGGACAGAAATATGTGGTCACATTACCCCCAGGCTCCACATGTAAAAGCTCATGTAATGTGACAAACAGGTGCTGAAATCTCATATAAACATTTTATTTATTGATCATTGGTGGGATACACAGAGCTGGTTGTGCTGTCCCTATAGTTATACAGTAATCCATGAGAAAGTGACAGTCCATTCTCTACTATTTGCTCACATCTCCTTCTCTGAACAAAATTGTTTCTTCCTCCATTTCAAACACATGGTTAGTCACTTATATTCAATTCCATGTGGCAACTCAAGTCAATAATCATCATTAAATGAAGTGATCTTTTTCATTCAATACTTTGTTTCTGCTCTGAGTCGTAACTTGGACACACCGCCTACTGGTTTAAAGGAAAACTATACCCCTGAAACAATGTAGGTCTCTATAAAAAAGATATTGCATAAAAAAATAATGTGTAAAACCCTGCTTCATGTTAACAAACCATTTTCATAATAATAACTTTTTTTAGTAGTATGTGCCATTGGGTAATCCTAAATAGAAAATTGCCATTTTAAAAAATAAGAACCACCCCTTGGGATTGTATGATTCACGGTGCACACAAACATACCATAAATGTTAGGTCACATGAGCCAATTAACAGTCAGAGTTGTGTCTTTTGCTTCCACACTTCTTCCTGTTACAGTTAGAGCTGCAGTATTTCTGGTCAGCTGATCTCTGAGGCAGCACACAGACGTCACAAAATGGTGCTCAAGTATTTATTTTGGGGGTATAGTTTTCCTTTAAGGCCTGAGTGGGAAGAGTAGAAAGATACCACCACTCTGGCTCCCTTCCTCTACTGCACTGGGAATAGAGATGGGTAAAAAGTTTTGCCAGGATGGATTTGTGGAGGAATTACTGGTTTTGCCATCAGCAAATTATTTCACAAAATCTTGCTGCAATAATTTTTGCCGCAAGAAAAACGCAGTGTTGCAAAAAGCATATGCTAAGGATTTGCCATTGGGCAAATTCACTAAAGGGCAAATTTTCACAGGCGAAGTCTCCGCCACACTTCGCGCCACTTCACCAGGCGTAAATTTGTTACCACTACGCTTTCACTTAAAATGCAAAGTTGCATCTCTGTAGCCAAACACTTTTCTACTTAACTTATCTACTTAACTACCGTTAACTTATGAGCGTAAGCATTTCATAACTGTCGCTAGCGTTCATTTCTGCCTAGTAAAACTTCGTTAGTATTCTTATGCTCAGGTCAATTTGAATAGGGCGGTTACATATAGGTCACATATATGTCTTTATTAGAGATGTTGGTGCAAATGCTTGAAGTGGCCACTTATTATTACACATGTCCAAGGAAGCAAAATAAAGACAAAAGAGATCCTCTAATGTCCTAGACATGAGCCCACCCTAAAATGCCCCTCAAATGGTTAACAAAAAAATCTATAATAGTTAGAGCTTTTGAAGGCAATCCCGCTTTAAAATATGAAAAAATTCCAGAATTTTAATAATTTTTCGGCATACAGGATATGATGTCACTAAAATAAGATTGAGGAGGGTGTAGCTTCATCTCATAAATTCACCAGGTCTAAGATGTTGAAGGAAACTGGTGAATTTCTGTAAAATTCACACTTTATTGAACTCGTGGATTAACAACGTTCTCCTGATTGAAAATGCACCTGGAGATAGGGCACGAAACTGAGCTACCAACGGTCTCTTTCACTAGTGAATTGTCCTCTACGCCTGTTAGTAAATTGGCGATGTTCCTGCGGATGGGATTTCTGTCGAATTTTCACTAGCGATGGCCACTTCTCCCTTTAGTAAATCTGCCCCATTGAGTTTGGTGGTTTTTGCACTGTTTTTTTCAGTGTATTTCGCAGATTTTCCAGCGCAACAGGACAGATTTGCTTATCGCTAACCGGGACCCTCTGCCCACTGACTTTAGATACGTGGAGGCTTATTTATTGAAAGGACGGATTTTATTGGTTCCAGAGGTTTTTGAAACCGCCACTAAAACCACAAACTTTTACACCACGATTGTTATTGAGTTTATTAAACGTTCAGATTATAAAAAAAGTGCAAATCAAAAACAGCTCTGAACTATGCGCTAAAAAATACAAATACCTGTATTCTTCAGACAATTCACAGTGAAAAAAAATCAAAAAAAACTCTAACATTGGATTTAAAATCAACGCAGCTCCCGTTGACTTCTATAGCACCTCAAAAACTGTTACTTGGTGAAGTTTGGTATTAAAGGGTTTCGTATTTTTTTTTCACTTAATAAATTTTTAATTTTTAGAGTGGGGAAAAAAAAACGCAATTCGATTGCTAGTTAATGGGCCCCCAAAACTAATAGAAAGGTAATGCTTTGTATGGGGCCCTTAATCTATTTCTGCACTTGGGACCCTCTTCTGACTGTGGCCCTCTTGTTAAAATTGTGGGCCCTGGGGATGTTTTTTCTGCCCTTTTCATTTGGAACAGGGTTTATGAAATTATCCATTCCACAAACACACGACTGTTCTGTTAGAGAAACTTCACAGATACGGAGTCTGCAGATTGTGAGCGTATAATATAACCGAACCACGGGGGTATATACTCGCTGGATGAGTACACTGAACAGCTGCAAGTGTCCCATCGAGGGAGCAACGTGTGCCTGATGCCGGATTTAAATATAGGCCACTGGTCTGCACAGGGAGACAGAGATGAATGGAGCTAAACCAGAGAAAGATTCAGCACAAACGTTGCCAATGAACCTCAGTTGCTGATCTACCCAGGGTCACCATCAGGTGGGCACATGGGGTACTGTTGTACCGGGCCTAAAGGGGGGCCCGGCTGTGCTGCCAGGCCCCCCTTGACAGTGCCGAACCTGTCGAAGTCCCAAACTGCCAAAGTCCTGAAGCCACAAAACGATCCGAAGTTGTAGTCCTGAAGCCAGTTCTACTGAACACCAATGTGTTTTTTTATTATTAAACCTCTGACCACCAATGTATTATTTTAATACTCTATAGGCCCCTGGCACTAGGGATGGACCGAAGCCAGGATTCGGTTCGGTATTCGGCCATTTGCAGCACGATTCGGATTCCGACTAATCCTTTTGCCTTGCCCTACCGAATCCGAATCCTTAAAATCATGTGATTTTTCGTGACAAAACAAGGAAGTATTCAGCTGAATTTTTCACAAAGGATTTAGGGGTTCGGCCGAAATCGAAAATAGTGGATTCGATGCATCCCTACCTCCCACCTATCTTTTATTTAAATATTCTCTAGAGCCCCAATGTTTCTTTTTAACTTCTAAGGGGCGGTCCCTGAGGCCAATGTTTTTTTAAATAAAACTTTTATGGGGGGCCCTGGTGTCAATGTTTTTTGTTAAAAAAAACTTATGGGGGGGGCCCTGAAGCCAGTGTTTTTTTTTTTAACTTATGGGGGTCCCTGACCACCAATGATTTTAAAAAAAAAACTTTTATGGGGGGCCCTGATGCCAATGTTTTTTTTTTAAGTTATAGGGGATCCCTGACCACCAATGTTTTTTTAAAAAAAACTTTTATGGGGGGCCATGGCGCCACAATCTCTTTTTAACTTCTAAGGGGGCTCTGATCTTCAAAGTCTGTATGGTCTTTTTACTGTGGTGTGGAGTGTGCAGGATCTGGGGTGCGGCTTGGACGCTGGGGTGGGCTGGGCCCAGAAAATGTTTTATGGGGCCCCCGTGAATTCTAATGGAGGCCCTGAATCTACCGATTGTACTTTCAACCCCTACGTGATGCAAACAGAAGCACCCCCCCCCCTCATTGACCCTACAATTATAGAAAAGGGAATGTTTATAATTATGAAACTCATGTATGCCAGTAAGAATGGACATCAGAGTGCTCATGATCCAAGTAGATGGAACTAGAGGTTGGCAGAAGAGGCACCTGCATAAGGTGTAACAATAGGGAGTAATGGGCAGGTACCAGTTAAAGTGCCTTTTGCTTACCCCTAGTCTGTGTTCGCTGTCCTCTATCACCCTCCCCTCTGCTATGTCGCATGCTCAATCAGGTGCACGCACGGTGGGAGGTTAGATTTAGGGGGTTATTTATCAAAATCTAAAAATATGAGTATTTTCTGAAAACTACTCAGACGAAATTCGCACTGTTTGTTTGCCCTTACATTTTTTTTAAAAATTTCCTGTGTAGGAAAAAATTGTGAAAAAAATTGAATTGTACTCATTTTTCAGATTTTCTGCCCGAAAAGTCCGATTTTTTGGGGTTTTTGAAACCACAAAATCTTCGGATTATTGCACGAAACCCAGCGCAGATCAGGATATCTTTGTGACTTCTCTGATTGACTTAAGCTGGCCATAGATGCAAAGATCCGATTTTCAGATTGTGTGTGGAGTGTCCCGACATCTGTCGTGTCATGCCGATCGGTCGTTCAGTCGATCAGACAGGCTAGAAAATTTCTGTCGGCTGCCGATAATATCTCTGCGTGTATTGCCGATCTGATGATCTTCAGTGGGAGACTGCGGGCAGAAGCGGAGAGCTGTAGTTGAAGTGCAGTGAATGAGGCGAGGGCTGGATTAGGTTCAAGTCTCTAGGGGCGCCGCACTTGCATCCCCGTGGGGTCCCCCGTCTCTCCCCGTCCCCTTTTGTTCCCCCTGACCCTACCTGCAGCGCCGTGAAATAAAAAATTGCGAATGCCAGGACTGCGCTTGTGCTCATTTTAGAGAAGGGATGGTGGTGGGCTCCCCTCTGGGAAATCCTCCATCCTGCTCTCTAACAAACCCCCTCACTAGGCCTTCAGTAGAAGACACGTGTCCCGGTACGTGGAGAAAGTCTCCCCAGTGCCAGTCAGATAAGAAACCGTCAGCAGGGAGATGGAGCGGCCGTTAACTTGTCGGCATCTGTTACTGAAGGTTAGTGGCAGGTCGGGAGATGGGGACATCCGATCGTTCGATGATTCGAACGATCGGATCTTTGTGTCTGACCTTTTCCATCCTCGGTATAATAAATCCCGAAAAATTTGAGTTTTTTATTTCATTAAAAATGTGGATTCTATAGTCCAATTTTATGAGTTTTTGGCATTCGGACTTTAATAAATAATCCTCTTAGATTTGCCACCATGACTGGCGTTATACCAATTATATAGTAAAGGATTGGTGGCTTGGTGCCAAAACTCTTGAAATATAACAGATAAGGCAAGTCGTTTTCTTATAGAAAAGGTGGCAAGCCTTTTTATATCCATAGCTGATAAGAGCACATACAGTATTTATAGTATATTATTTATAGGCTGCTCTTTAACTTCATCCTGTATCTGTTATTAACTATACGACTATTCCCTAGGACAGTGGGGTGTCACTCATAATGCTCAACAACGGCCTCTTCCAAGAAACGTATATCCAGCGAAGAAAACACTTGTTCATATACCAGATTTACCATCCTTAACAATTAAATCAATTACAGCAGTAGATCTGGATGTTTATTTTTCTGCATTTTTATTTTTCCCTATTCCATAACTTGTCTGATCGGAAAAAGAAAAATGTATGTTTTTAGTGGCTTTTCAGTAGTTTTCCTTACTTTCTTGTAGTTGTTTGCATAAGCCTCTATTACTTTACTGTAGCCCCACCAATGATGTAGGTACTGTATGAGCGTGTTATTCGTCTCATGTGATATTAAGATAAGCTGACACTCTAGTGTTATTTAAAAATGTATATAGGAAACTCTTGAGTTTCACTCATGTATTATAAGGGATAGTGTACCCCCAACTGTAAATGATAAGGATATTGGAAGTCACCGAGGGGTTCTGTGACCATATAAAGGCACAAGGCTGCAGGTTGAGTTATACAGGGAACTCTGAGTGTCACTCATGTATTATAAGGGATAATGTACCCCTACTGTAAATGATAAGGATATTAGAAGTCACTGAGGGGTTGTTCTGTGACCATATAAAGGCACAAGGCTGCAGGCTGAGTTATACAGGGAACTCTGAGTAACACTCATGTATTATAAGGCATAATGTACCCCCCTACTGTAAATGATAAGGATATTAGAAGTCACTGAGGGGTTGTTCTGTGACCAGATAAAGGCACAAGGCTGCAGGCTGAGTTATACAGGGAACTCTGAGTATCACTCATGTATTATAAGGTATAATGTACCCCCTACTGTAAATGATAAGGATATTAGAAGTCACTGAGGAGTTGTGCTGTAACCATATAAAGGCACAAGGCTAAGTTATACAGGGAACTCTGAGTATCACTCATGTATTATAAGGGATAATGTACCCCCTACTGTAAATGATAAGGATATTAGAAATCACTGAGGGGTTGTTCTGTGACCATATAAAGGCACAAGGCTACAGGCTGAGTTATACAGGGAACTCTGAGTATCACTCATGTATTATAAGGCATAATGTACCCCCCTACTGTAAATGATAAGGATATTAGAAGTCACTGAGGGGTTGTTCTGTGACCATATAAAGGCACAAGGCTGCAGGCTCAGTTATACAGGGAACTCTTGAGTATCACTCATGTATTATAAGGGATAATGTATCCCCTACTGTAAATGATAAGGATATTAGAAGTCACTGAGGGGTTGTTCTGTGACCATATAAAGGCACAAGGCTGCAGGCTGAGTTATACAGGGAACTCTGAGTATCACTCATGTATTATAAGGGATAATGTACCCCCTACTGGAAATGATAAGGATATTAGAAGTCACTGAGGGGTTCTATGACCATATAAAGGCACATGGCTGCAGGCTGAGTTATACAGGGAACTCTGAGTATCACTCATGTATTATAAGGGATAATGTACCTCCTACTGTAAATGATAAGGATATTAGAAGTCACTGAGGCGTTGTTCTGTGACCATATAAAGACACAAGGCTGCAGGCTGAGTTATACAGGGAACTCTGAGTATCACTCATGTATTATAAGGGATAATGTACCCCCTACTGTAATTGATAAGGATATTAGAAGTCACTGAGGGGCTGTTCTGTGACTATATAAAAGTATGATGTTGCAAGCCAAGTTCTTTATCCATGTTATAAAACTCCAAGGAGAGTTGAAGTCATTTTTAAAAACTCAATTTTCATTGTCATGTGACATGCCCCTAAGGACTGATTATAAATGTTTGGGGTGGGTATGAGGGGCAAGCAAAAATTCTGCCAGGGGCTTAGTGGGGTTTGGGTGATATTGGGGTCGGATCCGAGGCATAGCTGGGTGTAGGAGCCCAATAACTTATAACAATCTGCCTATAAACAACCAGTCATATAGGAGAGAAGTTATTTATCATCCCATAAAGAAGCCCAACGTTTTAGTCTTTCATTCATCAGGGATAAAGGGAGAAAAAAAGTGCATGATGGAATTGTAAACAAGGACAACTTCAACTTGGGGATATTTTGTTAGTGTGTCTTCAACATGGAAGTGCAAAGATCTATCAAAATCCAAAATGTTCTTACTATTTTCTGAAAAGACATTTTCTTCCTATTTATCAATACATTTTCACGAAAATTTTGTGGGCTGGAAAAGACTCTAGAAAATCATGAAAAAAAATCAGAATTGTAAATTTTTTTCTCATTTGTCACTGAAAACTGTGACTTTTTAGGATTTGACACCTGAAACCTGCAACTTTTACGCATTTGACGCCCAAAACCACAATATCTTTGATTATTGAACGAAACCCAGCACAGATCACATATCTTCAGGATATCTGTCAACAGGACATCTGCCATTGACTTTTACATGAACTCGGCAGGTCTGAGCTGGAGTTGTTTATTATTCTGACTTTTAACACCATCAGGAAGCCAGTGTGGTTCACTTTTAATATGTCATAGAACGGCTAATTCTAAGCAACTTTTAATTTGGTATTCATTGTTAATTTAAAGTTTTTGAAATATTTGCTTTCTTCTTCTGACATTTTTCCAGCTTTCTAATGGAAATAAATTCATGATTGTTTGGGGATATTGAACCCTAGCAACCAGATGGCTGAAAGTGCAAACTGGAGAGCTGCTGAATAAAAAGCTAAATAACTCAAAAAAAAACAAACAAATAATAAAAAATGAAAACCAATTGCAAATTGTCGCAGAAGATCACTCTCTACATCATACTAAAGGTGGCCATACACGGGCCGATAAAAGCTGCCGACAGACCGAGTCGGCAGCTTATTGGCCCGTGTATGGGGGCCCCCGACGGGCTTCCCCGATCGAGATCTGGCCGAAAGTCGGCCAGATCTCGATCGGATGGGTTTAAAAATCCCGTCGGATCGCGGCCGCATCTGTTCGTTGATGCGGTCCCGTGATCCGACCGCCCGTTCGCTAGGATCAGCCCGATATTGCCCACCTCAAGGTGGGCATATCGGAGGGAGATCCGCTCGTTTGGCGACATCGCCAAACAAGCGGATCTCTCCATGTATGGCCACCTTAAGGTGAACAATCCCTTTAATATAAATTGCTTTAGGATTATAGAATCTAGTTTATAAACGGTAACGGTTGTGGCATACTATGACTGAACTGCTCTATCCCTTTTTTTAGTAGTATTACACTGTACAACTCCTAAAGATACCTGCTGGCAGAGGCTGCTGGGAGCTGTAGTTTTACATCATCTCCAAGGCCAAAGATTGCCGATTCTTCCAAGGCTTGTCTCTGATCTTGCAAACACTACACTCAGCTGTCCTTAGAGATACTGCTGTTTGACACTGTATTTCTTGGCTTTCCAACCTTTCTTACTCTGACGTCTTCCCGTCTCTCACCAGAGACTCGGTGCTTCAGCCGCTCTTTCTTCTATAGAAATCAATTCCAATGAATAAATTCCTTTAGTCGGCAGAAGCACGTTAGATGACGCAAATATAGAGTCAGCATGTCTGTTGCTGAGGAAAGCTTATATAATAATCTAATAAAATGGCAGCAGGCTTGTCTATGTATGATTATAGCTCTGCATATTTAGTGATGTGCCATGCTGTACTGATCTGGCTCTGGTTCAGTGCCACAATACCATCAGAGACATTGAATATTATAAATACCACCACCCAAAATTCCTAGGTGACAGTTAATAGTCCATATTCTATATTGGATGGATTGTAGTAGGTGAAAAAGGCAGATGTAGTAGGAAAAGGTGGCAGAAGTAGGACAGGATGGCAACAGTCATTTGAATACACTTCTACCCAACCAGCAGCCCTTTAGTTGTTGATGAAATTTACTACTAGTGATCAATTAAAAGCTGAAAGACATAAGTAAGACTAACAAGAAGACCCCACAATGTGTTTGCAAGGGGAGATGTGACACCTAAAACGACTACTTACATAGAGGCACCTATAGGATCATTATCCAGAACCTGTTATCCAAAAAACTCTTAATTACAGGAAGGCCATCTCCCATAGACTCCGTTATTACTCTGTTTGATCCAAACTAAGATATAATTAATATCTATTAAAGGCAAAACCAGCCTATTGGGTTTAATTCACGTTCAAATGATTTATTAGTGGACTGAAGGTATGGGCATCCAAATTGCGGAAAGATCCCTTATCTGGAAAACCCCAGGTCCTGAGTATTTCTGTATATCAGGTCCCATACCTAAAGAACAAATAATGTAATTATTTAAAACAATCCTATTGAGTTTAATTCATGTTCAAATGATTTATCAAATAATGAAAATATTCAAAACAATCTTATTGGGTTTAATTCGCGTTCAAATGATTTATTAGTAGACTCAAGGTATGGGGATCCAAATTACAGAAAGATCTGTAAAACCCCAGGTCCCGAGTATTTCTGGATAACAGGTCCCATACCTAAAGTTCAAATAATGTAAATATTCACATTAGTCACTTATTTTGTCCATAAAAATCCCCTTTCTGAGTCGTACTCACCACCCCCATGGAACATAAGATGCCTGGTTACATACAGACCGTGCACCAGAAGATGGACAGTGATCAGACACTCATTGACCCTTCGCTAACAATCTTTATGGTCTCTAAACCTCTGTTACCACAGTAACGGCAGACTGAAGTGACACCCACATTAGAAATGGAGCTGTCGCCTGTTTAACATCAACATAAGACCGGTTGGGACTGGGATTCACAATAGGCCCTGGCATTGTAAGTACACAGAGGCCCAAACAGCCCCTTCAGGCCCAATTAGAGTTGCCACCTTTTCTGGAAAGAAATACCGGCCTTCCTATATATTTATCTTTTTTCCCTATTAATAACATTGGGATCAACCATCATTTATACCAGCCAGGTGGCAACCCTATAGTCACCTGGCGATAGAGTGTGAATGAACGCTAGATTTTTGCTAGTGAATTGTCATCTGCACCTGTTAGTGAATTGACGATGTCCCTGCAGATGTGAAAGTCGCTAGCCACTTCGCCCTTTAGTAAATCTGCCCCAATGGATGAAATTTGATTGGCTGTTGTTGGCTGCTCAACTTTTGGGCATCCAACCAATATCACCATTTCATTCAGGTTGACCCCATGACTATGTAATTCAAGTTTGGTGAGTGTAGCCTCAAAACTGTATGAGTGGCAGCAATTTAAATTTCCCCATTCAAAGTCAATGGGTAAAATCTGATTGGCTGTTGTTGGCTCTTCACACTTTTGGGTGTCCAACAAATGTTGCTGTTTCATTCTGGGGGACCCCATGATTATGTGATTCAAGTTTGGTGAGTGTGGCTTCAAGTTGTAAGAGTGGCAGCAGTTTGAAAATCTTTCCTGTCAAAGTCAATGGAAAAATTGGGGTGTTCGGAGTGGAGCCCCAAAAAGACGGAGGAGGGGATTGCTTAGAAAAGCACAAGCTACCTGCTACGCTATAGGACGAAGATGTGTGGAGAGCGTTTTATATTAATTTGAAGGATTTCTAGCAGGCAGAGCTGTGGCACAAATGAATAACGAGGGCAGACGTAAGCAGTGAATGTAAATGTAAGGGCAGTTGCTCCATCTTTGCTGTGTTTGCAGTAGAAAAGAAGAAAGAACACGGACTGGTCCCTTCCTGATTTATTGCTCAACATAAAAACTGCTCAGTGGATGTTCCCATCTGTTGCTAGGATACGCAGCGAGAATAAAACATGGAGGTCTGATGAAGCTCTGCCCTTTGTACACACATACAATTTTGAGGAATTCAGCTCTCTCAGCATTTAAAGAGCCCTCAGCCTTATTTTCCTCAAGGGCTCATGTGACGTTCCGTTGGGTGGCGGAGAAATCACAGGAATTCCTAAGAATGTCAATTTGAGATTAACTATAGTGGAGTGTTGTGTGTTTGTGTCAGGCCAGAGCGGCTGCTGTAAGAAGCTATAGAAGAAGTATCACTAACGAAAAGTCGCCAGCGTTCGGCACCCAGTACGCAACTTCGCATTTTAGTGTATTAGCGTAGTGGTAACGAATTTTGCACCTGTCGGAGTGGTGGGATGTGTGCGAATATGTCGCTGGCAACAATTTGCCCTTTAGTAAATCTGCCCCACTGACTTTGAATGGGGAAATTTTGAGGCTACACTCACCAAACTTGAATCACATAGTCATATAAAAAAAGCAATATTGGTTGGATAGGAGCCAACAACAGCATTTTACCATTCTCACATGTTTGATGCCAGTCTCCCAAAACTTTTCACAGTTGGTCACTGGGGAAATAAGGATAAAAGTCACAAAAGTGGGCAGATTTCATTGAGTGAGTTCACATTTATTTTTCAAACCAACCTGAAGTTTGTTCTTAAAACGTCCCCTTCTAGTTGTGTTTGCTATCCTATTTCCTGGTATTATAAATAAACCTGTAAAGCCTCATGAATATTCAGATTTTCTGATACTGCAGGTTGGTCCTGCTCTCCAAGCTGTGAAAGCTATGAAAAAGCAATTGCATAGAATCAGTGCTACAAACAGGCTGTCTTGTGTTCCAGCAGCAGTAGAAAGCAGATTAATGTCTGTTCTCTTCAGTCTCAGCTCACTCTCCTTTTTCCCAAGACTGTCTCTACTACCTGGCTGTCTCTCACCTGTTATTATTCCTCTCACAGTCTGATAGACTTCTCCCACATACTCATCCACCTGCCATTGCCCTTTACCCTTTATTTGCAATTGTTCTTTTACTCCCATGCTCCATTTCATTCTGTCATTTTATTTATGACAAAGGGATAAGCAAAGCTTGGGAGGGGGGTTGAGAATGGATTATGGAATGAAATGCAGCTATCGCTGTATTCAGGAGTGGGATCCGTTATTTGGAATCCCATTATCCAGAAAGATCTGAATGATGGCTAGGGCATATCCCATAGACTCCATTATTATCCAAAATAATTCTCATGATTTCCTTTTTCTCTGTAATAATAAAACAGTTGCTTGTACTGGATCCCAACTAAGATATAATTAATCCTTATTGGAAGCAAAACCAGCCTATTGGGTTTATTTAATGTTTACATGATTTTCTAGTAGGCTTAAGGTATGAAGATCGAAAATTCCAGAAAGATCCCTTATCCGGAAGATCCCAGGTCCCGAGCATTCTGGATAACAGCTCTCTTTTCTTTTCCAATTATGTTTATTGGCATTTTGAATAAACAATATGAGCAAAAACAGCAAAAACAGCAAAGTGATAGCTCACCATAACATTTGTTAATTACTATAATAAAAGAAAATAATTATTACATAGCAATTCATTATTTTTTTTATAACAATTCTTTTATTTAGCATCTCATTATACAAAGTTGCATTGTTACAAGGCAATAAGAAAATGTCTTGTTTGCGAGATTACTACATTTTCAATAAACTTTACATAAAAAATCATAACAAAATGGTGTCTTGCTAGCAATCATTTTTCCTAGATAGCAATGTTGAGTAAAAATACAAAGGAAATACAATCTAGATAGACAAGAAAAGGCTCAGCGTACCCCTTGAGTTATCTACAAAACTTTAGATGTTGTATACCACCAAGTGCCATCTGGTTTTTTTTAAAAAAAAAAAAAAAAAATTTTCCTAACTCGCCCTCATTAGATTTCTTTTATTATTTATTCGGGGGTGAGAGCGGGCTCAAATACTTCTTTTATAACCTTAATATATTGAGATAAAACCATCCCTTTTATATGTGGTGGTTATATTCGGTTAGGAGAAGCAATTCATTATTAACAAAACATCAAATACTAAATGACAAAATTCATCAAGGAAATAATAAAATATAATAAAATTATAGAATATAAAATAAGATCTTCCTCTCTACCATCCAAACAAACAAAATATTTACCAAATTAATGGACAAAATTATCACACCATCAATTAATCTTGGAAGTACAATGAGTATATAAAGAGGAGACTTCGTCAGATAACAGCTCTCATACCTGTAGTAGCAGTTAAAGTCCCAACCTCCCCCCCCACTGCAGTTGCCTTTTTTGAGGACTAGTGACTAGTTCAGGGGTCCCCAACACTTTTTTTTTACCCGTGAGTAGTGTTGCCACCTGTCCGGTTTTGACCCGGACAGCCCGGTATTTTGAGGGGCTGCCCAGGTCTATACTTCCTGCCCGGTTTTCCAAATAAGGAAAACCGGGCGGGATTCCCGTGATTGACACGGCGATCGGCCAATCGCCACGTCATAGCCCCTCCCACTGACGCCACGGGTCCGCCCACTGATGTCATAGCCCTGCCCACTGACATCACAGGTCCGTCCACTGATGTCACAGACAGGCCACTGATGTCACGGACCCGCCCGGCCAGACATAAAGGTGGCAACCCTACCCGTGAGCCACCTTCAGTAATAAAAAAAGTTTAAGAGCAACATAAGCATGCAAAAAGTCCCAAGGGGGTGCCAAATATGGGCTGTAATTGGCTATTGGTAGCCCCTATGTGGACTGGCAGTCTGCAGGAGGCTCTGTTTAGCAGTACACATGGTTTTTATGCAACTAAAATTTTCCTTCAAATCAGATATTGAAAAACAACTGGGAGCAACATCCAAGATGTTGGAGAGCAACAAATTGGGAAATCCGGAAAGGACATTGAAAACAATGACATGGTGATCAGCCAATTGCTGATTGCCATGTCATCAGTCCCACCGCCCAATGTCACCAGTCCCGCACAAAAATCATATGTCAGAAACGAAGCAAATAACAACCCCAAACCAATACACTGTGCTGTGCACAATAATGACATACTGTATATATATATGTATTGTATATTCTGTATACTTACACACTCTTGTTTATTACATATCTGCCAATGGGTTTGCAAAAGTCAGTACCGTTCTTATTGGCATTCTTCTGCCATAAACTCCTACAGACCACACTGGGATCTTAAGAAAAGTGGCAAGGATTCTGCAAGGGTTGATGTGTCTAGAGGTTTGGCAGCAGTGCCATTTTCCAAGGATGTTAGGAGAGATATATAACAATAATAGAATTTACTGCACACTCCCCCTAGTGGCATAATGCAGAATCAATCAATATTAATTGTTATATATTATCGCTTTGAATTGAAACTGTAAGTTACTCTAAATAGTATAAAGAAAACTTGTGTCCCTGGCTGGATATACCTCATTTAAATGACTGCTGCTCTGCCTATGTCTGTGTTCCCAACCTTGTATTAGTGCTGCAAACAGATATCCATATCCCCCAGCTGATCCTTTATTTATGGTGCAAGATAATGGCCATATTGTTCTACTCCCAGTGCCCTTAGCAACACCACCTTTGCCTTCCTGTGGCTTACTGTACACACATTTTGTTACCTAGATTGCTTGTGGCAAATAGTATTCTTTCTTGCTGCAGAAACGAATGAGCTTTGTTGCATATGTGCTGGTGCTTTCCATGTTACACCAACTTACATAAAAATCTGCTCCATCGTTGAGTGATGATGAGGCTTGTTACACAACTACGTCTCTTTCTCATTCTATCTGTTTTTTTGTGTAGGAGGTTGGAGGCATGCAGGGAGACTATTGAGTGAACGGAGGGCTTGGGATTAAATAAACTAATGACATTTATCTGTGTGGGTGTTTTGAAGTTTAAAGCTAATTTGGCACCAGGGTTCACAAGCTCCTATATCTGTTGCATCCCCTTATAATTAAGAAACGTCTTTATTATGAACTTTGCAACTACTATTTCCCATGGCTTGCCTTAAACAATGGTAAATCTTGTTTTCGAAACTGGTTTGCTGACATTTTTCAGGACCTGGTGCAAACTGGGTCCCGGCTGCCTGAAGCAGCTCATTCTTCCCAGTAATCTTCCTTGTACTTGTTCACCTACAACCTTTGCCCATAGGCAACACTGTAAATATTCATGTAATGCTGCTCAAGTGCATCATCCTTCCCGAATAATGACTTATTCTCCATGTATTCTATAGCACTTGTGTGAGTCACTCTGTGGCCTATTGTATATAATAGCTCTGCATGCTGAGACCCTTGTGTATCTCTCTGGCATTCTCTCTCATTATTTCATACTGATGAATGAAACATACCATAGGAAATCTAAGAAATAAGCGCTAATGTGATAAAAAGTCACAAAGTTTGCACCAGATCAAGTAACGAATTGCAACCAGTCAGTAGATAGTATTTATTAATTTACAAGCAAACATCTGATTATATATGGGTTTCTAGACCTGATCCAAAACGTGTAACTTTTCTTATATTAGCCCAAATGCAAATTAAGGGATAATTCAACACTATGGGGCACATTTACTTAGCTAGAGTGAAGCAATAGAAGAAAAAATACTTTGAATTTCGAACGTTTTTTTTGGCTACTTCGACCTTCGACTTCGAATCGAATGATTCTAACTAAAAATCGCTCGTCTATTCGATCATTCGATAGTCGAAGTACTGTCTCTTTAAAAAAAACTTCAACCCCCTACTTCGCCAAGTAAAACCTACCGAGGTGCAATGTTAGCCTATGGGGAAGGTCCCCATAGGCTTCCTAACAATTTTCTGATCGAAGGAAAATCGTTCGATCGATGGATTAAAATCCTTTGAATCGTTCAATTCGAAGGATTCAATTGTTCGATCGAACGAATTTTCCTTCGATCGTTCGATCAAACGAATTGCGGTAAATCCTTCGACTTCGATATACGAAGGATTTAACTTCGACAGTCGAATATCGAGGGTTAATTAATTAGCGCTGTGTTAAGTCCTTGTCAGGACAGATGAAGTATCTGCAAATTGCAACAATCTAACCCCCTTTTACGAGGATCATATCCATCTAGTTGGGGAATCCTCACTCATTCAAATCTCCTCACTCATATTTATTCCCCCAGAACATTTTAACAGAAAATTATTGGTTCACATTTAATACCATCGCAGTTGATTTTAACTGGGTTTCATATGAATGAATTGATTTATCAACATAATTAATTGACAATGAATTTGTGGTTAATTGCATGAAATAATTTATTATATATGAATTGTTATAATCATGAAATGTGTAATTGATGCTACATATACATGAAATTGGTGATTGGGGACTCATTTTTGAATTTCGTGGATTGAGATACATCTACTGACTTCCAGTTGAGATTCTGTTTGTTTAAAAATGATTCAACCCTACCATGACCAGAAGGACACGTACACAAGTATACAGGACATATTATAATGTGTAAGAACTGGTACATACAAGAGGTAGGTCCAACCGGTAGCCTCCACCTTTTATTGAATTGACCCTCCTAGCAATTTCACCTGACCCTTGTCTCCACCTATGACACTGCTCTGCTAGTGTGTTAGTACTGTAGGAGCTTTACGACAGGTTTTCAAATTTATTATTAAGTCAGAAGTGTCATTCTATAAACCCTTTTAATCAAGTCCCATACATCACCTTTTTCGTTCCAAGTCAAGTCCTCCAGAACCCATAAAGTTCATTAGATGTACTAAATAACCTTGAGATGCTGGTTTTAATTACCTTGTTAAAATTCTCATTTTTACCTTGACTAATGATAATACTAAATTGGTCCGTGCCCAATGAATAGACTTAATGGATAGTGTAGAGCATTCCATGAGATCCTCCATTAGATGACTATTTTTACTTGTTAGTTACTATTAAGATTAGCACAAAGGTCAAAGAGAGAGTGAGTTGGGGGTGAGCACTCTACTGTTGGAACAATGGCTGTTTCAACAACTGTTGGAACCCCACTGTTTTTATATATCTGTAGGTTCAATGTCAAGGGATGCTTCAACCAAAATGTCCATCAACCACTCGTGTAAAGCAATATCTTGGGGGTTATCAAAGGTCGAATTTTAGCGTAATGTGAACTTTTGTAACTATAATAAATTCGGTTGTATTCACAGTTCGAATGATATGTTATTTATGAAAACAATCGAACATCTAAAATCGATTGAATATTTCAATAATTCAATTTTTTTTTTAAGCCCGACATTTTTTTCCCACCCAACATTTTTTTTCTCCTATTGGAGTCTATACGAGCAAAAATTTGGCTCATCACTATTATAAACATCTTCAAATAGTTCACTCTGCCATTGACCTCTACATGAACTCGGCAGCTTTTAGGTGGAGAATAGTTGAAGTTGAATAGTTGAATTACAACAGTTTCCAAGGTCAAGGTGTGATAAATCTCTCTGAATTTGTGAGTTTTGACCAAAAAATTTATTTTCAAATTCGAATTTACAATTTGAATCTCAGTAAATCTGCCCCGTTAGGTTGGGAATACCAGAGGAAAATGTTTGGAACCCTCATTTTAGAATGAAATGTTGGGTCAAGATTTATTTTCATTAAAAGAGGATGCTGGTAATTTAGGATCAATGTTGAGATGATAAAACTGCCCTCCCTTCGCTCTTGGTGGTCAAATATTAATTTCCCTGTCTTGCATTGTTGACTTGTACATGCCATCAAAACTTCTATATTTACTGTATATACAAATACTATTAGAATATTTAAGATGAGAGATCCATGCCCAAATTTGACCTTTTATGGCCTTCAGGCCTTCTCATCGTTTGAGAAACTTTGGTCTAAATCCTACAGGTATAAGGCACTGTCATTATCCCCGGCTTTTCATTCTTATTTCCAAACCTGAAAGCAGGATGGTAATATAAAGATATTAAAGGTTCACTGTAGTCTGTTGTCGTGTGTTATATCAGTTTATTGTGAGTGACTAGAGCTGAAGGTGAACATTCCATGGTTACTATTCTGCAATAATATAAGTTATTTTCTATTTTTTGACGTTTTCTTATATGTCAGCTTAATTTAGGCGCTTAATATAGACTGCACTGGCCTATATATATATAAAGACATGCAGAATGCATCTTAATTAATTAACCATTCAGATTTCATCAGGGGAAAGCAGAACTACCATAGCTGTTGTCTTGTGCACAATGTTCCAAGTGTTTCATTTTCTCTGTTTTGAATTTTCTACAGGGTTCACTGACATAAAGTTAATCTAAGTAAGTAAAGGCTGACACAGACTTGTCTGTATGTTATTGTGCCAAATATCAGAGAAAGTGAGTGAACTTGTCCTTGAATGATCCTTGGCCCAGTGATTTGAGGAAGAGTTTTTGATCAGTTGAAGATTCTCATTTACTGTTGTCCTTCTTATTTTCATATGGAATATATGACAATGGTGTAACTAGAGTGCGCTGCCCCCCCCCACCTGCAAAATAATCTTCAGAGAGGCGCGACACACTCCAATCCCCATCCTCCCGCCACTTACCATCCCACCTCCGCCCTGCCCATGTCCCGCCTCCGCCCACTCCCACCCGACTTGCATCCCCCTTCCTTGTGCAGGTTAGAGAGCGGCTGGGAAGGAGGTTTTTTTTATTAGCAATACAGGAAGCTGACCTCACAGTCTAGGCCTCCCTGCGACTGAATATATATATGTATATATACTGTATATTAGTAAAAGATACTGTTTTTTATTACAGAGAAAAATAAAATCATTTTAAAAAATCTGGATTATTTCATTATAATGGAGTCTATGGGAGACAGCCTTTAAGTAATTTGGAGCTTTCTGGATAATGGGTTTCCGGATAACGCATACCATACCTGTATTATATATGGAAGAAAGAAATGCAGCAGTACGAAAAAGGATCATGATGAGCTACCCTAAACATCATGGATGGAGACCCAGCTTGGGACCCGACCGTTAGGTTAAGAATCATTGATCGAAACCATATCTTCACGCTTTCCATTATGCCTACCCCTTTTGCAAGCTGAAATTCAGGACTGGACAGAGGTTTTCCAACCTGTAATACTGTCTCAGGATACCTTTAAAGGGAATATGAGTTCCAAGAAACACATTTCCAACTGTCGATCTCTTTCTTTATGAGCTGACAGTTTGTGGTTTAATGCATCACAGTGTGATCTGTAAAATCAATCTAGCACTTATGTACAGGGAGATAACTTTATGATACTGGCAAGGTTTTTCCTCTGTGGAACTTAAACCAAAACCAGTTTTATAGTCAGTTCGTTTATTCTGCACCACACAAACTGCAATGTATAATAACTAAAGTCTTAGGGGCAAATTCACTAAGCCGCGAAGCGCCGAACGCTAGCGTTAATTTGCTAGCGTTTGGCATTTTCGCTACTGCGCAAATTCACTAACGAACGCTCGCGTAATTTCGCTAGTGTTACTTCGCAACCTTACGCCAGGCGAATTTTCGCTAGCGACGAAACTACGCAAATTCACTAACTGAACGCTACCTTTTACGCTACCTTTTATGCTAGACTTCCTTCACCACCTCAGACCTGGCGAAGCGCAATAGAGTAGATAGGGATTGTTTAAAAAAAAGTCAATTTTTTTTCTACATGATGGCTGATAGGCTGAAAAAGATCGAAATTTTTTTGGGGCTCCCCTTCCCCCCCTACATTTCCTGACTCATAGCAACTTACCTAGACAGTGGGCACATGTGTAGGGCAAAATAAAATTTTTATTTGCTGATTTGAAGGTTTTCTAGGCATTTGTAGTGCAGATACATGTTCCTCCATTGAAATTTGAATTTCGCGCCGTATGCAAATTAGCCTTCACTAGCATAACTTCGCTTTATATAGCGAATCAACGCTAGCGCAACCCCGCAACCTTACGTTACCCCTGTGCGCAACTTCGGATTTTAGTGAATTTGCGGAGCCCTGGCGAAACTACGCCTGGCGAAGTGCGGCGAAGTTGTGCCTGGCGCAACTTCGCATCTTAGTGAATTTGCCCCTTACTCTCTATCATTCTACCTTTGTTCCCCTGTTATGAAGTTTAACTTCAATTGTGTCAACCCAGAGCTCATATGGGATAATCTGGGGTCTACAGGAATGCAAATCCATATCAGGGATCTTAAACCTAAGGTCTTCTAGATTCAGTTGACTTGGCAGTCACTGGATAATGGCTTTCAAGTTTGCATGCCCTGGATTACAAGATACACAGTCTATGCCACTCCATTGCTCCATTACTCACAACTCTCTGAACAGCGAGTACAGATGATTGAGAATTTGGGATAGAATGGTGAGAATATATGGGATATAATAATTTGAATGCAGGCATTAGAACTTTGGAACAGTATGGTTAAAGGGATAGTTTATCTTTAAATTCATTTTAGAATGAATTAACATAGTAAATTAGGTTGAAAAAAGACAAATATTTATGTCAATATAAAACCTGCCTAACTGCTAGTTGATCCAGAGGAAGTCAACAAAACTCTTCTGAAGTTTCTCCAGTTTGCCTCAGAGGGGGGGGGAAATCCTTCCTGATTTGAACAATGCAAACGGATAAGTCCCTGGATCGATTTGTATTAAGAGCTACTTCCATGTACCATTAATTACCCCCCCCCCTCCAACCCCTTCTTAAAGCTATCAACCACAACTGCACAGCTTTTACTGTAAAAAACCCTTTTTGAATATTAGAATAGAACCTCCTTTCTTCTAATTGGAATGACTGGTCTTACCTACTGGTAAGCTTATTATCTACTCCAAGGTCCTTTTCCATTATGGATTTGCCTTGTGCAGTCCCATTAAGGCAGTGGTCCCCAACCAGTAGTTCGTGAGTAACATGTTGCTCTCCAACCCCTTGGATGTTGCTCCCAGTGGCCTCAAAGCAGATGATTATTTTTGAATTCCAGGCTTGGAGGCAAGTTTTAGTTTCATAAAAACCAGGTGCAGTGACAAACAGGGCCTCAAGGTAGGTTGACAATCCACATAGGGGCTACCAAATGACCAATCACAGGACTTATTTGGCACCCCAGGAACATTTTTTATGCTAGCATTGCTCCCCAACTCCTTTTACTGAATCTTTCTCACGGGTTCAAAAGGTTGGGGATCCCTGCATTAGGGTATAAATGACTTGGATATATTTACATCCCAGGTGCGTGACTTTACATTTATCGATGAATGAATCTCATCTGCCATTTAGCTGCCTGATTGACAGGTTGTCAAGATTCTGATGCAAGGATTTTGCATAGAATTAAGGACGCTGTATTAAATTAATTGGGCTGCATAGCTGTGTGTAATCTACAAACACTGATACATACCAGATGAAAGTGAGTTTGAGACCATCAGAAAAGAGGCCTGGCTAAAACTGATCTAAGCTCGCTCAGTACCCAGGGGTGTGTTCCATCTGGCCATGGTGCCTTGTTAACATAAACCTTTATGTGCAATATACTGTGTTATATGTGTGGGGGGGGGGTAGAATTATCAAAATGTGCAAGATAGTATTATAAGAAAAAAAACCCACAATGGTGAATCACTTTAACAGTAAGACTGACTTTTTATCAAACAACTGGCAGTCACTAGTGCTTTCCTAATAAATAAAACATAATATGACAAATTTGGGATTTTACAATGTCTGTTGTCTGGTTATATTTCTGAAACACTTTTCTATACATCCTTTCTTACCTCCAGGCTATTTTTCTAAGTTTCTAATCTTAATTATATCTGTCACCAATCATGCTTTCCCTTTCTAAAATAAAACATGATCTACAGTAACTCCCTGTGCGCCTCCCAAAGCACAGCTGAGCTTTTAGGAATTGTATCAATTATTTACTCTGCATTTCAGGCAGGTTTATATGTCTTGCAAGCTTTTTCTTTGCTAGCGCTGATTGCCTTTGTTCATATTCTCAGTGATATCAATAATGCAAATTTAGCCTCTTCTGATCATATTAAATCCACTGTTTTAAAACACAGCAAAAGTTTGATCATTTCAGCCTTTACGCAAGAAATATCAGAATGATATAAATGAAACACTTCACTAGGGGATTTTCAAAATAAAAAACAGAAAAAATAGTTTTTTGTAAATCAGGTACAACATAATGTTTGGTGGTTTGGATGGTAAATAGAGCCCCTATTCAAGTCAAAAACAACATGGGGTTTAAATAAGGATTATAAAATGCAGTGGCATTTATATACAGCAGGTGGCTCTACTGTGTAGCTGGTTTATTTGTTACACTCAGTAGGCAAGACAGTAATTTCCAGCCAATAGCCTAAGTGCAGTTGCGGCCATATTGCACTTATTGACGCCATTCTTTAAAGGCCCAAAGATGGGATTCTGTGAATTATAGTTCAAAAGCTGAAGGACCATAATTCAAGTACAGGTATGGGACCTGTTATTCAGAATGCTCAGGACCTGGGGTTTTTGCAGTTAACGGATTTTTCTGTAATTTGGATCTTCATACCTTAAGTCTACTGAACAATAACTTAAACATCAAATAAACCCAGTAGGTTGGTTCTGCTTCCAATAAGGATTAATTATATCTAAGTTGGGATCAAGTACAATGTACTATTTTATTATTACGGAGAAAAAGGTAATCCTTTTTAAAAAATTGGATTATTTTTAAAAAAATGGAGTCTATGGGAGACATCCATTCTGTAATTTGGAGCTTTCTAATCCCATATCCTTAATATATCTGGGAACGTGCAGTTTATTGGAGTGCTTTGGGGGTAATAAGTGCTGATGCACGACATTTATATTTATATTATGTGTAATATTATATTTTCTTCTGTATAATACATTTGTCACCAGTCATGTGTTTATAATCTGGGATAGTCTTTTCTTGGGCATGTGACCCTCCTTTCTGCATACACGATGCAAAGCTTGCATTATTGATGACTTCTGCCCAACGGTACCTGCCTGCTTGTTGTGATTGTGGATTCTGAAAGAATAAAGGAGAGAAAGTTTGACTAAATTGTTTTGTACAAGTGCATTTTTCTTAATTGCTTAATTAACATGATAGAAGAGAATATAGACTAAGTTCAACCCCCAAATGATCCACATTGTATAAATATATACACACACTCATGCTGACCTATCAAGAAGCTCAAACATATAAACTATACATAGCAATAAATCTACTCTGTATCTTTAATAGTAGATTATCATGTATCAATAGCCTTTGATATTATGTCTGTTATAATTATTAACAGATATTATGTCCCTCTTATAGTCATTAACAGAATCAGCATCACAACATCACCCGGCAGTGCATTCCACAACCTCACTGTCCTGACTGTGAAGAACCACCTACTCTGCTTCATCTTGATCCTTTTCATGGGAAAAAACATCCCCCAATATTTGTCTATGATACCCTCTAATCTACTTGTAAAGAGTAATCATGTCCCCTTTTCTCCAGAGAAAACAACCCAAACCTTGACAGTCTACCCTGATAGTATAAATCCTTCATTCTTTTTTATAGTTGCACTCCTCTGCACTGTCTCCAGTTCATTAATAGCCTTCTCAATGGCTGATGCCCAAAACGGCACTAGATACTCCAGGTGAGGCCTTATCAGGGATCTATAAAGAGGCAAAATTATATATTCATCCTTGAGTTAATGCTGCTCAGAGCCCACTGAGCATGTGAATGTTGCAGATACTTTCAGAGATGGTGACCCCCTGTGACAAATTTGAAGTCCTGGATCATTGCTGCTATTGACAAGCTGAAACTTTAGACTGGTGCAGTAAGTTCAGCATATTCAGTAAAATATGACATTTTTAGCCATATTCATATTTAGCCATTTTTAGGCTTTAGTTCTGCTTTAAGGAAACTCCCAACATACTACTATAATGTGTAATCCACTTTTATGTTACTTCTACCAAAGTTCATAACCTTGCATTTATCAACCCTGAACCTCAATTTCCGGTTTGCTGCTCAGGTTTCTAATTTAGTCACATTACTCAACAAAGTGGCAACATCCTGCATGGAACTTTTGCACAATTTAGCATCACCAGCAAAAATAGAAACAGTACTTTCAATGCCCACCTCCAGGTCATTAATAAGCAAATTAAAAAGCAAAGGACCGAGGACAGACCCTGCGTTACGCTTACAAAACTGGTCCAATTAGACTATATTCCATTTACCACCAATATTTCTTAATTTAGCCATTAACCATCTGTGTGGTACTGTATCAAATGCTTTAGCAAACTCTAAGTAGATCACATCCACTGCCATTCAAGAGTCAGGGTTCTGTTACCCATAAAACCATGCTGGAATAAACTCATAGTATTATGATTTTCAATGTAGTCAAGTATTATATACCTTATTACCCCTTCCAAAAGCTTTTCTACCACTGATGTCAAAACTAAAAGGCCTATAGTTTTCAGGAATTCCTTTTTAAAGAGTGGCGATACATTGGCAATTTTCTTTCTTACATGCCAGGTTTAATTCATGAATGAATCCAGAAAAATTAAGCAAAGGTTCGGCAGTCACAGATCTATCTGTGATGAATACCACCTGGTTCATGACAATTGTTTACCTTTACAAATGCAAGTTTATTTTGAGTTTTCTCTTAATGACCCATCTATCAATTCTAATAGTATTATAAGGAAGCCTTAATTAACATGGCAGTCCCTAATAAAGTGGCCAATCAAAGAAAGAGAGAGAGTTCACTAAGATAAACGATAGCAGGGACTGAGGGATATATTTATAATAATATCTCAACACCTTACCTGTATTGTGTAATAAAGAAGGATACAAGGAACTAAACTGTCAGTTTCAAGGTAAGTACATTTTCTAACCTGATTTAATTTCACAGAATGATGAACAATTCATATCAGGGTGCTTATGAAGGTAAGACTTAATGGGAGCCAGTTCTGCATTCTGCTCTTTATAGAACAAATTTGAGACAATGTATAAGTGAATTTAATCGTTTTGTCTCGCTCATGAGATCAGATGTTTTTCATAATTCATAGGGCAGAGTTAATTTGAAGACCCTTAAAGTGTGCATAGTTACAAGGCTGATCAATACACCCAACAGGCAGTTTTCCCCTACCGAGTGCTGACATTTAATTTTTACCTTGCTTCATAAATATTATATCAAACCCATGTTCAGCTCCATAATAGAAATCTGGGACTTGCCAGGCTTTGTGCCTGAGACGTTGTAATGCTAATGGTAATGGCTGAGCTTACAAAGCAAGAGCACATTAATTAGCCAATAAATTTGCTATTGGTGATAGTTTGTTGCTAACAGAAACATAGTATTGATTATCACATCATCCAGCTCTATCTGCATCTCATAAATAGTGCAAAATACAGAGTAGAGGTTACATTAAATGGCCAGAGGAGAGAAAGATGGGGTTGATAAAATCAAACAAACACAATAGTACAAGGGAACATTTCATCCATAATTTATCCATATATCTATTGCTGATGGAGTTGTTAGATGCTTATGTGAACACACCGATGTATTGAATATCTACCAAAGGATTGAGCCCTAAAAATATTATTATGATCAGGACAGGCCGGTGAGACTCAATAGATATATCCCTGGGTGGTGACTACTGGTATCCATGTAAGCTCATTGTAATTGGCTCCTCTACAAAAAGCTTGGTGTGACAGAGTTTCAAATTCATAGACTACAAGCAACATTGTGTCTGCGGGTTTTTCTAGGCAACAAATCAGATCTGTCTAAGAATACAGCTTGTATGATATCCCTTAATCTAATTTAAAGGACAAGAAAAGCCTGAGTCTTTGGAGGGCGCGACTTTGTTTACCTGTTACCCCAGACTGCCATTCTTCTCCCAGTGTAGTTTTCTGTAGGGCAGGTTGATGTCCTCTATCCCAGCTTTCCTGGCTTTCAGTGCACCTGTTCAGGCTTGGTGATTACAGCAGTTGATGGATCCTTTAAACCTGTTTGCTTTTTCCAGATTTCAATATTTATTTCCTCAAATTAGGGACCTGACCGTCCTGCAGTGCATGGGGCACAACCCTCACTTGCCAGTTCAATTTAACAGGAGTAACTCCATATATTGTCAGATTGGGGTGCCAGGGGCCCACTTTCCAAACTATTTTCTACTTCTACTATATTCCTTCATTATTGAGAATTCTTCCCCCTTAAAGAAATAGGGAATGGCCATGGAATGGTTAGAAGCAAGAGGGCCCACTGACACCTGGGCCCACTGAGAGCTTTCCTTGTATCTTGGTGGGCCAGTCCGACACTGACTCCATAAAAGATTGGGATTCCAACCTTTGAGGGAAAACTTTACATTCCCCCTTAATATTATCTTATAACAGGGATCACCAATAACGTGCCCCATGTAATATATAAGGCCATATTTAGTCAGTACTGCCCTAAGCCCAGACCAGATCCTTCCCTTAGCCAACTGGCAAATATAGTTACATAGTTACATAGTTAAATTGGGTTGAAAAAAGACAAAGTCCATCAAGTTCAACCCCTCCAAATGAAAACCCAGCATCCAAACACACACCCCTCCCTACTTTTAATTAAAATTCTATATACCCATACCTATATTAACTATAGAGTTTAGTATCACAATAGCCTTTAATATTATGTCTGTCCAAAAAATCATCCAAGTCCCTCTTATAGTCATTAACTGAATCAGCCATCACAACATCACCCGGCAGTGCATTCCACAACCTCACTGTCCTGACTGTGAAGAACCCTCTACGTTGCTTCAAATGAAAGTTCTTTTCTTCTAGTCTAAAGGGGTGGCCTCTGGTACGGTGATCCACTTTATGGGTAAAAAGGTCCCCTGCCATTTGTCTATAATGTCCTCTAATGTACTTGTAAAGTCTAATCATGTCCCCTCACAAGCGCCTTTTTTCCAGAGAAAACAACCCCAACCTTGTCAGTCTCCCCTCATAATTTAAGTCTTCCATCCCTCTAACCAGTTTAGTTGCACTTAGTCTCTGCACTCTCTCCAGCTCATTTATATCCCTCTTAAGGACTGGAGTCCAACTGTAAAGAGAGTGGTGCCCCCTACCTTTAGTCCAGAGGGGGCTATTTTGGGTGCTTATATAGTAAATATAACCCTGGTTTCCCCAGTTACTTATCTTTGGGACAATGTACCTCAATTAGAGATATCAAAGTTATCAAGTAATTTTTACTGCATTGTTTGGGCTAACTATGTCTCCAGCTATACATTGGAGTCCCAAAAACAGCTGGAAGTCTAGACGCTGCCCTAAATTATACATACTAATATACAGTATCTTGTAGAAGTCTAAACTGGACTTTACTGAGTTTTCTTGAAAACATTTCATCACTTTTCTAGCTTCTTCAGTTCAACTGAGTGGTAGGGTATTCCCTGTAAATTAAACCCTGCTTACAGCAATGTTCCCTCTAAGGTGCACGCTCACAGGGTCAGAATGGGGGGCCCCGGGGCCCACTGGGGCTGGCATGCAGAAGTGTACAGGGAGCGGGTCTGGGACAGCAGGGCCCACAAGAGCCAGGACCCACCGGGTTTTTTCCCGGTGTCCCGTTGGCCCAGTCCGACCCTGTGCACTCACAATTTTTGAGGGCAGCAGGGCAACAAATTGTGGTGCGCACAAAGAATTTTGTGCGAAAACGCCAAATTTTATATCAATTGTGACCTAAGCACAACGTTTTTAAAAACTGCTCAAATAAGTTTAAAATGTGCTCACAAAAAAAAATGTATTTGCGGACATATCCAAGAAGGAAATAAAGGGAACATTGCCTAACAGGCAATACAGTTACAGACATCCAGTCACAATGGTTCCATTAAACTGATTCAATTAGTGTTACAATGGTACCATGATCCTCACTGGGGCAGCTGTTAATTTGGTTAATGACTGCAAGTGGGAATTGTTGTAAAACCACTGGGATAAGGATGTGAAAGCGGGATAAATTCTCCAGTTTGGCACTTTCAAACCATCTGTCGTCTCAGTCCAAAACATGCACATTGCTGTCCATATTCCTTTAGATGTTTATAGACTGCTGAGTCACAGCCACATCAGAGGAAATTAGGAATATTTTTAGCAAACAATAAACAACCAGGAAATTCCTGACCACCCAGTTGAATTGAAGAAGCTGCTCGGATAAGTGGCGTAAGGTTTTTAAGAAAAAAAAGTGCAGTTGCTGTAGACTGAACTCTATTAAACACGGTATATCATGGCCGGGCTGAATGAAAATATAAATATATTTTTTTTAAAAACGTAACTATTTTTCATTTTAAATGCAAATTCCATGAATAGGAAGGAACAGTGCCATTCATGGGATTCTGTCATGATGTAGTTTTTATTTCTGAATTACATTGTTTACACTGCAAATAATTCGCTCTACAATATAAAATTTCACTCCTGAACCAGCAAGTGTATTTAGTTGTAATATTGGTGTGTAGGTACATCTCAGGTCATTTTGCCTGGTCATGTGATTTTAGAAAGAGCCAGCACTTTAGGATGGAACTGCTTTCTGGCAGGCTGTTGTTTCTCCTACTCAATGTAACTGAATGTGTCTCAGTGGGACCTGGATTTTACTATTGAGTGCTGTTCTTAGATCTACCAGGCAGCTGTTATCTTGTGTTAGGGAGCTGCTATCTGGTTATCTTCCCATTGTTCTGCTGATGGGCAGCTGGGGGAGGGAGGGAGGTTGTGATATCACTCCAACTCGCAGTACAGCAGTAAAGAGTGACTGAAGTTTATCAGAGCACATGACTGGGAGCAGCTGGGAAACTGACAATATGTTTAGCCCCATGTCAGATTTCAAAATTAAATATAAAAATATCAGTTGCTGATGCATTTTGAAATGAAAAAATGTTTCATGAAAGTATCCCTGTAAGGATTTGGGATTTCAAATGTGACATGCTACCTTTGCCTATTATAGCGATAAAATTACCCCTAAGGTGTTTTAAGGACCAGACGCAAGAGGCAGCCATGCTGGAGCCTAGAAACAGAATGAAGCTCTTTACATCATCTAAAGGTTGCAAGATATTATTATGATTACTTTTTGAAGTATTTTTATTTATTTTATAATTTATTTATCTATTTATTAATTTATTTATTTTTTAGCAGGCGACATCAGTAAAATGCTTAATACAGGTACCTGGATAAACAGGGCATGATTTAGCAGTTTTTATTATTCTAGATAATAATAATTTGTTTTACTGACCTTCATTGTGCTTCTATCATGTCTCCTACATTTTATGGCATTATATTAGGAATGAACTGCGCCCACGTCTTCATTGTAAAGTAGGCTCTTATACTCAAGGTAACTGAACTTCTCAAACAAAGCCATCTGCACAGAAGATTGAAATATTATTAAGAAAGTTCTGGCCAAATGTTTGCTTCTGATTCGGAGGCTACTGTAACAACTATCATGTCACTTCTTCTTGTGTGTGTATATTAGTGTTTTAATTATACAATATATCTTACGCAGGAAGCTCACTTTAAAATTAGTATAGATTGGCCTCTTTCTAGCAATCTTATAACTGATTTATTGTCAGGACTTACCCTGGTGGTCTAGTGGGCAGCGGGGTCCACTGCCGCTCCTTCGGCGTGGACACCCGTGCGCAGCTCCTGCTCACTTCCTGGTGCCGGTTTCCCCTAAGGCGTGCGCGCCGAGCACGCTCGGTTCTTAAAGGCGCAGTGATGCTGGCGTATGACGTTAGCTCGCAATGGCGCCAAATTCAAATGTATTTAAGGGGAATTTAGGTTTCAGCAAGTTGCCCGTTGTTAGGTTCAAATTAGCTTGTTCCTGGGTGCTATTACTTGTGATTCCTGATTTATCTACCGTGTTTGACCCTTGCCTGCCTGATTTACTACGCTGATCTCTCTAATCCTGACCTTTGCCTGTCTGTTAACTCCGAACTCTCCAATCTTGATCCTGCTAGTCTGTGACTATTCTGACATCTCCAATCCTGACCTCTGCCTGTCCATTGACCATTCTACGCTATCTCTATCCTGATTTTGGCCTGTCTGATTATTCTACCTGCTTGTGCTGGCCCGGCCTGCCGGTTCCTGCTGGCTTCCTATCTTCCAGTATCCTTGTAAACAGTCATGCCCCATTGCCTGCCAGAACTTACACCTTGCACCTCTCGTTAAGTCCAGGTGGCATCTGAGTAATCTGAGGGCTCCTCCCGAAGCCAAAGGCGGTCACTTAACTGGTGAAGTCAAGCCGAGACCAGGGTGCTTGGTTTCTGTTCTGGTGTAGGGTGCCGACCGTGACATTTATATTTTATATTTTTGTTATTTTTTAAATTATTTTCTTTCTTATTCTGCCTCTTTCCTGAATGCAATTTAAATTGTTGTCCTGTAGTCAGGATCACCGACCCCAACACCCAAAATTCTTATTTTCTGCAAATCTTCAGTTTTATTGTCAATGCTATTTTCTATTGCTTATCGTTCTATCCTCTCCTACTTATCTTCCATTCTGACCTCCACAACTGCCTAATCACAGTTGTTATAATAAGCCTGCAAATTTTCAGCATCACATGACTGACTGTTTATGTGATTGGCCAAATCACTAAGGAGGCTATTTGCTAAACTCTGATTTTTTCTGGTCTGAGTTTTAAAGGGGAAAAACACATTTTTTCGTGGAAAAAAATCCTTGAAATTTTCGTGATTTATTAAACCCCGATGCTGTTAAAAGACCGAATAAAAAAGAAACTGCCGAGGTCATGTAGAAGTCAATGGCAGATGTCTTGTTTACAATTGGAAGATATCATGACCTGTACTGGTTTCCGTACAATAATCAGAATAATGCATGGTTTTTGGAGTGATAATCCAAAAAAAACAGAGTTTCTATGCGTCAAATTCAAAAGAGTCATACAATTAAGATTTTTTCATGATTTTATTGCGTCTTTTCCTGCACCAGATTTTTTTCGAGTACATTCACTGATAAATGCGGTAAAATGTGCACGGGAGTTTGGTCGAATTGGTTTTGAAAAAATAGTGAGATATTTTCTGTTTATAGTAAATAACCCCCTAAGGGGCCGATTCACTAAGGGTTGAATACCGAGGGTTAATTAATTAAACCTCGATATTCGACTAGGAATTAAAATCCTTCGACTTCGAATATCGAAGTCGAAGGATTTAGCGCATATAGTTAGATCGAACGATCGAAGGATAATTCCTTCGATTGAACGATAAATTCCTTCGAATCGAACGATAAAATCCTTCGATTCGAAGGATTTTAATCCAACGATCGAAGGAATATCCTTCGATCAAAAAAAGTTAGCCAAGCCTATGGGGACCTTCCCCATAGGCTAACATTGACTTCGGTAGCTTTTAGATGGTGAACTACGGGGTCGAAGTTTTTTTAAAGAGACAGTACTTCGACTATCGAATGGTCGAATAGTCGAACAATTTTTACTTCGAATCCTTCGATTCGAAGTCGTAGTCGTAGTTGAAGGTCGAAGAAGCCCATTCAATGGTGGAAGTAGCCCAAAAAAAACTTCGAAATTCGACGTTTTTTACCTTCGAAGCCTTCACTCGAAGTTAGTGAATCGGCCCCTAAGTGTTCATTGATTTGTCCTCTTGTATGATTGCCTTTTTTTGTAGAACTATTTTATGTTTCAGATCCTATATAATATTTGATATATTCTATGTCAATTTAACAATTAAATGTAGCATCATATGGCGTACACAGGAAAGCCAGATTTCAAACATATAGCAAGTATATATGTTTATAGCACAGGCAGATAACAAGCATAGCTGTATAATTACAAATTCAAAGCCTCCTGTACACATTCAAAATCCTGTATTCTAAAAGCAGAAATGGAAATGTCAACCAGTAACATATGACGGTGAAAAATAGATATATTTTAGGCCACACAAAATATAATTTGAATAATTAATCTCTGACTGATCTGGTTTAAAGGGAACGTGGCATTAAAAGGATTGTGACCTTTAAGGGACTATAAATTAAAGAATTGCAGGTCTAGCAGCACAAAATATCATCTCAACAATAAAAAAGGTGATTTATTATGTGGGAATAGATTTTCAAGAATGTAAAATACTATGTAAAATACTAGTGCTATTTTAAGAAACTTTGCAATATATATTCATTATTTATTTTGTTTTTATTACAAGATATTAAGGGATATATGTACTGTTAATATGAATGAATTTTGTTACAACAGCGCCACCTGCGCTCTCTCTCTCTATATATCTCTCTCTCTATCTATCTATCCCCCTATCTATCTATCCCCCACAACTTTAAGGCCCCACCTTTTTCTTCAAGTGATCTGCCAGGAGAGGTGTGACAGCTTCCTGCTACACTGCACTATAGTGTGTGTAAGCAGGCCCGGATTTGCGGCAAGGCCACATAGGCCCGGGCCTAGGGCGGCAAAAAATAGGGGCGGCATGCCGCCCAGCCGCATTATGGGGATGTGTGCGTCCCCATTCAATTACACCAGCTGCGCAGGCATTTTTTCGCCGGCGCGCTGGGAAGGGGATGTGTAGGCGGGCGCTAGGACCGTGCGGCCGTTTGGTCGGACCGCGCAGACTAGGGGCGGCCCACAAAGAAATCCGGCGCTGTGTGTAAGGAGTGGCCTCTTCCTCTTTAGCCTCTGGATGCTGATCCAGCTGGATGTGCTCAGGGGGCTGAGTACAGAAGACCCAGAAGAAGGCATGTGTCCAAGTCGGGGACCAGGTAACCCCGTGAATGAGGAACCGATACACTAGGGCAGACTTGTCATAGTCTCTCTAGGAGAGAAAGGCAGAGAGGTGAGAGAGAAAGAGCAGCTGAAGCTCCAACAAGGATTTGCAGTAAGGGAGGAGCTTCCCAGAGGCTCTGTGTGTTGCCTCCAGTCAGGGACCTCAGTGAGGAGGGACTGTAGGGTAGAAGCTGCTTCCTGACAACTTCCAGGAGGGAATGTGTGTGAATTCTGCAAATGCCTAATGGAGGCTCTTCCTCATGAAAGGCCTGTGTCTGCTCTAGGTGAGCTGCCTGCAGATCTGTGTGACCTCTCTATACGCTGTTGCCTCAACTCCTGCGTGAGTACAAACCTGATGTCACTTGCCTTGTGCATTGTAATAAACCTTGTTCCTGTTTTATTAAGAACCTCCTGGCGCCCAAGTCTTTTGTTAAATGCACAGTAGCCTGTGGGAGTTGTAGTTACACTACACTACACTACACCTTTAATCTTCCATATAGCAAAGGCCCTAACCTGAAGTGTTAGAGTCACGTGTAAACCATGCTCTAGTGCACTAGCTGGTGAATTAACCCCGTATGGCCCAAATAGGTGTTACACTAATTTTCTCTCTCTCTATGGGGCAAATTCACTAAGCGCCGAACGCTAGCGTTAATTCGCTAGCGTTTGGCATTTTTGTTACTGCGCAAATTCACTAACGAACGCTGGCGTAGTTTCGCTAGTGTTACTTCGCACCCTTACGCCTGGCGAATTTTCGCTAGCGACGTAACTACGCAAATTCACGCAAATTCACTAACTTACGCAGTGTACTGAACGCTACCTTTTACGCTAGACTTCCTTCGCCACCTCAGACCTGGCGAAGCGCAATAGAGTAGATAGGGATTGTTTCAAAAAAAGTCAAAAATTTTTCTAAGTCCCAAAAAACGCTGGCGTATTTTCTACATTATGGGTGATAGGCTGAAAAAGATCGAAAATTTTTTTGGGGCTCCCCTCCTTCCCCCCTACATTTCCTGACTCATGGCAACTTACCTATACAGTGGGCACATGTGTAGGGCAAAATAAAATTTTTATTTGATGATTTGAAGGTTTTCTAGGCATTTGTAGTGCTGATACGTATTCCTCCATTGAAATTTGAATTTGGCGCCGTATGCAAATTAGCCTTCGCTAGCGTAACTTCGCTTTACATAGCGAATCAACGCTAGCGCAACTTCGCAACCTTACGCTACCCCTGAGCGCAACTTCGGATTTTAGTGAATTTGCGGCGCGCTGGCGAAACTACGCCTGGCGAAGTGCGGCGAAATTGCGCCTGGCGCAACTTCGCATCTTAGTGAATTTGCCCCTATATATATCTCTATCTATCTATCCCCCTCTCTCTCTCTATCTATCTATCTCTCCAGGGGTGTTTCGCCAATGAGGCAAGTTGAGGCTGTCGCCTCAGGCGGCAGCGCCCCACTAGGTACCAGGGGCGGCAAAAATGCTGCTCCTGGTACTTTAAGAGCGAATTTCAGCGAAACTGCTGCTACCTCAGGTGGCAGAGGGGCCAGGATCGCCCCTGTATCTCTCTATCATCTATACAGTATATCTTTAACAGTTGTTGTTGAACTGCAGCTGCAACTCCCAGTATGCCTTCAACATTCAAAGACTGATCTGTGCTCTGCTCTGACTGACAGTAGAATTCTATCATCTTTCAAAGCTCACAGCTTGTGCAACAGAGGAAGTGCCAGAGATGTGGTGGGCTTAAAAGCATTGGATTGTCTTAGATTTAGAACATAAAGGATTTATCAAGTTTCAATGTTTATCCCACTCAATGGTGTGCAAACTTATCTCTGTTTTTAAAATCCTATGTAAGTAAATAAAGAGGCGTGGAGCCTCTGGTTAAATGTGGTGAACGCACAATTTTCACAATAACAAATATAAAAGAAAGGTGGCAAACACAGAAACTGAAATAAAGCCTCATAACCCTAACCCTAACCCTAATACACTAACCCTAACCCTAATACACTAACCCTAATACCCTAACCCTAATACCCTAACCCTAATACACTAACCCTAACCCTAATACACTGGCCCTAACCCTAACCTGTATTCTGAATACAGAAGTGACAAGGTAGGTTCTGTTTTTAGCCATTGGTAAATATTAAATCTGTTAAATTATTTCAATATTGCATCATTGAGCTGATAGATACAGGGTTTTTCCTTTTCTGGACAGAAATGTATCAGTGTAAGAAAACTCCAGAGGCTGGCTGATATATAACCTGTGAGCAATTATTCCTTTGCCAATGTACTGACTAAAGATGACCTTCGTGTGCCTCAGAAGCCCTGGTACTTGTCTGCGAGTGTAGGCGTTACAATTTCGAAGGAAAAGCAAGAAGACTCATTTTATTTCCAAGAAAGGATTAACGGGAGAAGTGTTGGGTCGTGCTCAGTATCAATCTAATTCACATTGCTAAGAATTCATTAATATAACAAAATAGATACCAAAGCCAGGGATAAACTGCTGCAGAAATATTTCATTGGATGAGGCAAATGCTGTTTCATTATGTACAGCAGCCTTCTAGGCTAAAATAGCTGCCCCTGACAGCACAGAAACCAAAATGTAACCTCACTTTATACTGATGTATTGATTTCTGAAGACTCCTAAGCTTAGCAGCCCAGAGCACACTGAGCATGTGCAGTGCCACTGACACTGACAAAAGATGTTAAACAAGATACAAGATGGAGAGCTGCTGTGTGCAACTTTGAACACATGGATCATTAAAGTCACTATATAAAATACAAGATTTTAGTCATATTTATTTTTAAACCTTAATTCTCCTTTAAGTCTGGAGCCATTACAGTCCAGCAGAAAATGAGACTCGTACCTGAATCTAAAATGGTCATGGCACATGAATCCACAGATTTGAGATTCGCCAGAATATTGTATCTTCTATCAAAGATATGGCTGATGAGTACTGAACCCAATCTCACCTATAATGTGCATATTGAAATCCCCCAAAATTGTATCACCTAAAAAAATAAATTGTATGCTTCTGTCCAGACTCTCCATTCCTTTGACCTCCAGATCTGAAAAATATTCAGTACAGCTGGATCTGCAGGTTCCTCCACTCCATTGTAAACCCAGTCTAAAGCTCCCCATAGACGCAACGATTCTTCTTGCCGAAGGGAAGTCCGACCAATCCTTCAAATTATCGTGCGGTTAGTGGGATTCGAACGATCGTACATCTTACGATTTTTCTGCCGACGTCTGTCAGGAAATTGATCGGCCAGGTCAAAAAATCTTTGTCAGTCCCAGTGTAATCTATCTGTGTTTGCAGGGCCAAGCAGACAGCTCCCCTTTGTTTTCCTGATAAATTGGTCTTTTTAGTTGATGGTCAATTCGTACGATCGTTCCGAGAAAATGGTGGTCTCACGATGAGGATCGGATCTTTTAAAAATCTCAACATCTACGGCCAGCTTAACTATGAAGAATGATGAGATAGAAGGCTCCCCTTGTTTTTGCAAATAAACTTGGATCTGCAGGTTCTTCTACCCCACTGTTAGCCTTACATGACTATTAATAATATTGAGGAACAGGAACTGCCCTTGTTTTCACAAATAGACTTAAATGTGCAGGTTACTCCACCCGATTGTTAGCCCAGCCTAACTAAAAACATTTATGTGGTGCAAGTCAACCCCTTCTTTTGCACTTTCCTCCACCACACTGTTAGTTCAGCTTAACTATGAAGAATGATGAGAATCACGGGATCCCCCTGTTTTTGCAAATACACCTAAATATGCAGGTTCTTCCACTCCATTGTTAGCCTAACATAACTATGAAGAAAGGCAAGGAGCAAGATGCCCCTTGTTTTTTGAAAATAAGTTTGGTTCTGCAGGGTTCACCCTCCCCCCCATTGTTAGCCTAGCCTAACTATGTAGAATGATGAGGAACAAAGAGTCCCCTAGTTTTTGCAAAAATAATTAAATCTGCAGGTTCTTCCACCCCATTGTTCACATGACATAACTATGAAGAATGGTAGGGAGCAAGACATCCCATTGTTTATGTTTGGATCTGCAGCTCTGTCCACCCTATTGTACGCCTCACATAGCTATAAAGAATGGTGAGGGGCAAGAAGCTCCCTTTTGCAAATAGACTTGGATCTGTAGCTCTGTCCAACCCATTGTTAAAGCAACTTGCCCAGTGCCACCAGCGTGCCCTGGCCTCTCCACATACTTCTGCTCAGTGCTTGGTTAGGAAGATATCGGCACTATTCCAAATTAATCAAAAATGTTTACAGCGAAGTTGGCACAAGTAGAGATCAGAACAGAAGTCGGGCAGAAGCGGATGCAGGTATTGGCACTGACCTTGCCACACGCCAGCAATGAATCCAACAATAAATGAAAAGCCGATACCATTTTATGCAACAAGTTTTATTCCATGGTGCCCTTGACACAGTTCAACAGATCAAAAGTTTCAGGACCGCATGGCCCTTCATCAGTGACAAGTAGAGATCACCCATGCATGTTTATTGTGCCATGATGCAACCAATATTTGAGAAAGGGGTGTTCCCCAAAACATGGCATTATAATGCAATAGAGACATTGGGGTGATACCCGCTTGGACTCTCTGTGCTGTTTTTTTTATTTCATCATACACCTTATTGTTAATCTAGCCTGACTATAAAGAATGATGAAGAACAAAGGTTCTAATTGGGCTTCTCCAAAACTATTAATGAGCAAGAATGTCCAACCCGTGAGCTTTCAGCTGTTCAGATTACAGCAGGGAAGAGAGTAGGGAGAGGGGAGCAAACTGAGCATGCTCAAGCCCTAGCCCTGGAGGTTTAAGCTGAAAACAGGAAGTCTGATACAGAAGCCCATGAGTACACAATAGAAGGAAAGAAATGCTGTGTTTCTTTTGACAGAGGACTCAGAGCAGCATTACTTTGACGGTTTACTGGTGTATTTATATAGACCTTTCTGATAAAGCTTACTTAATTTTATCCTTTTCTTCTCCTTTAAACTACACACGCCAACATTCCAGTGGTAAACCAATCTTCCCCGCTCTAGTTATAGATACAGCGTTGATTGTCAGTCGAAGTCACTGGAGTCTCAGCCCACGGCACATGAATGATGATTCATTTGCAATGACTGTCTGTGTAGGTGGATAATCGAGTGGGATTGTCTTGCATTGTGCTGCTGCTGAATAGCACTTTGCAGGTATGTGTCTCCATTCAATGGCATGTTGTTTCCCATTGGGAAGTCCGACGAGTCTTTTCATTAGAACAAACAACGGTTGTATTTATTGCTGTCAAACTTTTCTGCAGATCTGACTGTGGCTTTTAATAAGCCTGGCTGTATTTAGCTACAAGGATTTCATCTCCAGTAATAGATATAATGAAAATCTGCTGTTTTTTACAAGGTTTCCTCAACCCTTATTTATTTTCAATACGCATGCAGTCTATGTGCCTTATTACTATTTAAAGGGAAAGGAAAGCCATTTCATTAAACTCCCCGTCCTGCTGTAGACTGTATTTAAATGACACAAATTGCAAGCAGAGTGCAAGGCCATACAGCCTACAGGAGGATGGGGATTAATTTTATGACTATGCCATTCCTTTTAAAGGACAACTAAACCCCCAATAAGAAAAGACCCACTTACTACCCACTAGATATTCCCCCTCCCTGCTTCCTCCCACATAGTACAGTATTCCAAAAAGTGTCCCTGAATATTATGCTCGCGTATTTATGCAGAGTAGCGCAGCGGAGTTCATGGGTGCCGTCTTCTGCATTGATGTTCCTCAGTAGTGTGTCAATAGGATAAGATTGGTAGGTAATGTGATTTGCATATATATTGAAATTGGTCAGTTTAGTAGGTGTTCAGAAAGTTGTGGTGGGGAAAGCAGAGTTCCATTTCCACCTGCTGGTCATTTTCCAACCAGTCTGACCAGCAAGTAGTCAAGGAAGTTGTCAGGAGAAAGAAAGAGGCTGCTCTGATGTTCTTCTGCTTAGGAAATATTTCAGAAAGGTTTCTAATTTATTTCCTAAGTAGAAGAACATCAGAGCAGCCTCTTTCTTTCTCCTGACAACTTCCTTGACTACTTGCTGGTCAGACTGGTGGGAAAATGACCAGCAGGTGGCGCTGTTGTAACAAAATTCATTCATATTAACAGTACATGTATCCCTTAAAGGGATCCTGTCATCGGAAAACATGTTTTTTTCAAAACGCATCAGTTAATAGTGCTACTCCAGCAGAATTCTGCACTGAAATCCATTTCTCAAAAGAGCAAACAGATTTTTTTATATTAAATTTTGAAATCTGACATGGGGCTAGACATTTTGTTGATTTCCCAGCTGCCCTTGGTCATGTGACTTGTGCCTGCACGTTAGGAGAGAAATGCTTTCTGGCAGGCTGCTGTTTTTCCTTCTCAATGTAACTGAATGTGTCTCAGTGGGACATGGGCTTTTACTATTGAGTGTTGTTCTTAGATCTACCAGGCAGCTGTTATCTTGTGTTAGGGAGCTGTTATCTGGTTACCTTCCCATTGTTCTTTTGTTTTGGCTGCTGGGGGGGGAAAAGGGAGGGGTGATATCACTCCAACTTGCAGTACAGCAGTAAAGAGTGATTGAAGTTTATCAGAGCGCAAGTCACATGACTTGGGGCAGCTGGGAAATTGACAATATGTCTAGCCCCATGTCAGATTTCAAAATTGAAAACAAAAAAATCTGTTTGCTCTTTTGAGAAATGGATTTCAGTGCAGAATTCTCCTTGAACAGCACTATTAACTGATTCATTTTGAAAAAAAAAATGTTTTTCCCATGACAGTATCCCTTTAATATCTTGGAATTAAAAATAAATATATAATTAATGTACATTGCAAAAGTATTTAGAATAGCACTCTCATCAATTTTATATTCACTGCTTTTTAAGATTTACTTATCCTTTAAGAAAATAAGGTAAATGTAGGGGGTTGTGGCTGAGGGGTTGGGGCATGAGGGGGTGGACAGGCTCCTGAGGCGCAGCCCTAGCAGGCCCTGAATCCACCAGTCCAATGCTGTCACCACTGCTTGTCTATGGAGGGAGGAGGTGTGTTTTTGGCATACAAAAAGCACTATGCTTAAAGGGTTCAAAGTAGCCATGGGTGTCAATACCCTAAACATGACAATGCATCTGTATCTTTGCAGACCACGAAGGCATCACAAAACTTCAACTTATAATACTCAAGAAATAAACCAAAGGTAGATGCCGAAGCCTCTGTATCCTCACATAGCCTTGTTTGTGTCGCTGTTGTTATGTATTTTAAATCTGAATAGAACATTTTGGGCCAGTAAAAATGTTTGAGTTTAATCCCCTTACTGATGGTTGTTAAGAAAGGAAACAATGCTGTGTTCAGCTTATCCGTACATAATGCCAAGCAGTGTGCCGCACTGCAGAAGTTTCAGCCGTGAATGTTTATTTCTGAGTACAGCTATTAAGTGTTCCGTACAAAGAAATCAAGATGCAAGAATCCACTTTGCCAGCAAAAAAAAGTAACTGTGCTCTTTACAAAAGTACTGCATGTAGGTCACATCTCAGCAGGAACTCGCCTGCAGCCATTAATATTTAGAGAACATGCCGAATTCAGTTCCTCCCCCCACCCAGTGCCATGACACCGTTTTCCGAGGTCCATTAGAGAAGGCTGCCAATCATTTTCTATTAAACCTGCAGAACCGGCAGAAAATGAAAAAAGTCCGGCAACACAGATCTATTATGTTTTATTTTGCATGTTGTTAATGTGTTTTGTATAAATGGTTAGTGCATAGCCATTTCACTTCAGACTTCATATTATCAATTATAATTTATAACTGACTGCTGGATCTTCAAATAAATCCAATATAGTATATTCTTGTCATGGACTGGAAGGTTAGTAAAGAAGATAATAATGGCATTATATTGGTCATTGGCCAGGAGTGATTTACAGGGCATGCTGGTTTAATTATCTTTATGAGGAGTTAAGCAAAAACCTTGACTGTGGGATGGCAGTGGATGTGATCTACTTGGACTTTGCAAAAGCATTTGATACAGTGCCAAACATAAGGTTACTGGTTAAATTCAAGAATGTTGGCCTGGAACATAGTATTTATACCCGGATAGAGAACTGGCTAAAAGATAGACTACAAAGAGTGGTGGTAAATGGAACATTTTCTAATTGGACCAGTGTTGTTAGTGGAGTACCGCAGGGCTCTGTACTAGGTCCCTTGCTTTTCAACTTGTTTATTAATGACCTGGAGGTGGCCATTGAAAGTACTGTTTATTTTTTTGCAGATAATACTAAATTGTGCAGAACTTTAGGTTCCATGCAGGATGCTGCCACTTTGCAGAGTAATTTAATTAAATTGGGAAAACTTAGCAGCAAACTGGAAAATGAGGTTCAATGTTGATAAATGCAGGTTATGCACTTTGGCAAAAATAATATAAATGCAAGTTATACACTAAATGGCAGTGTGTTGGGAGTTTCCTTAAATGAGAAGGATCAATGGTTTTTTTGTAGATAACAAGTTGTCTAATTCTGGGCAGTGTCATTCTGTGGCTACTAAAGCAAATAAAGTTCTGTCTTGTACAAAAAAGGGCATTAACTCAAGGGATGAAAACATAATTATGTCTCTTTATAGGTCCCTGGTGAGGCCTCATCTGGAGTATGGGGGCAGTTTTGGACTCCAGTCATTAAGAGGGATATAAATGAGCTGGAGAGAGTGCAGAGACTAAGTGCAACTAAACTGGTTAGAGGGACGGAAGACTTAAATTAAGAAGGGAGACTGTCAAAGTTGGAGTTGCTAGAAAAAGTTGCTTGTGAGGGAACACGATTACTCATGATTATAAGTTCATTAGAGGGTATTATAGACAGATAGCAGGGGATATTTTTTTCCATAAAATGGATGACTCTGGACTGCGTTGACTGATTGCTTATTGACCCTGGGCCCTGGGCTGGGTTTTGGAATAATGAATTTGACAATGAGATTCAATGTTGATAAATGAAAAGTCATGAACTTGGGAAGTAAAAATATCCAAACCAAATATTTAATTCACTCACAAGAACGTTTCTCTATTTATTTTTGCATTGTCAGGTTTTAACTTGTAAGGAAAGAATAACAGGTCTATTTATTTTATTTTACTTTATTATTATTATTCTTATATTTTAATATTTTATGTTATCTGTATTTTCCTTTTTTTTATTATTTTTCATGTCAAATGTTCTGACCGTTATGCTTAAGAATATTTCTTTTGCTCCTTGTTGAAACATTGTATGTTTAACATATTGTCAGATTCTTGTATTTTAATGAAAATCTCAATAAAAAGAATTTCAAAAGAAAAAAAAATGAAAAAAAAATATCCAAACCACTTATACCCTTAAAGGGTACCTATCACAGCCAAAATCAAACACATATTAACAATCTGACCAGTACAAGCTAAACACATTTAATCAAACTACGTATATAGTTTTTTGAAAAAACTGCAGGTATTAAAAAAATCCCTTACTTTGTCAAATGGGTTCTTTCACTGAGGGAGGCCATACTGAGACTATAACAGAGACTATAATATGCAAATTTCAGGAGCATGCTCAGATTGTAACACTGCTTTGAGTATTCTACCAGAATGCCTTGTTTTAGTAAACTCCTCCACTAGAAGTATCAGGAGATTTCCCTATCTTGTCCCCTGCTGGTGATGTCATTATGCAAATGAAGGGCACACACTAACTTCCAGCAGGTGGCAGCACTACTGAACAGCAGCTAACACACAGGTTTGGCTGATTTGAAAATAGCTTAGAAGGGTTGATAAGCAACAAGGAATTTCAACTGAGCATGTGCGAGATTTCAGAGCTGCAGTTGGCTGGGAAGATATAGGTAGGAGGAGCCAGTGAAATCCAAGATGGCTGCCTCAGCTAGAACTGCAGGGGAGATAGGGGAGATCTTGCAGAAGGAATAGTGAGCTGATCATTTACATTATACAAGCAATTCCAACTGTTTTAAAAATCGGATTTCTTGAACTTTCACATAGTGTATTTACTTAGGAAATGATTTTGGTCATGATTGGTGCCCTTTAATGGGACTATATTAGGCAAATCCATTATGGAAAAGGACCTTGGAGTCCTTGTAGATGATAAACTTGGCTGTAGCAAGCAATGCCAGTCAGCAGCATCAAGGGCAAACAGGTGTTGAATTGTAGGGGTAGATTCATTGATTCATTCATTGTAGGGGTATAGATTTATTGGAGGAGAGGGTCAATCTCAGGGTCGAACTAGGCCAGCGGAACACTGGGAAAAAAACAGATGGGCCCTGCCGACCCAGACCCAACCCCTCCTGCAATATTCTCGCTCCCCTGCTGCCCTTCCCCTAAAAAGTCCATGAATCAGTGGTACAGGCTGATACATTAGATAGGTATAAGAAGGGGTTGGATGGTGTTTAGCAAGTGAGGGAATACAGGGATATGGGAAATAGCTCATAGTACAAGTTGATCCAGGGACTGGTCCCATTGCCATTTTGGAGTCAGGAAGAAATGTTTCCCCATCTGAGGCAAATTGGAGAGGCTTCAAATGGGTTTTTTACCTTCTCTCTATTGGACTAACCATTTATTGAGTTGCATACTGTCATTGGAAAACATGTTTTTTTTTTCAAAACACATCAGTTAATGATGCTGCTCCAGCAGACATCTGCACTGAAATCCAAAAGAGCAAACAGATTTTTTATATTATTTTTATATGTTTTAATTTTAAAATCTGACATGGGGTTAGACATGTTGTTAGTTTCCCAGGCGTTCTCAGTCATGTGATTTGTGCTTGTTCAATGCAGTCATGATTCTACTAAGCAATACAAACTTTGCTTTTCCGGTCAGTGCAGTCCATCCATAAGCATCTGGCTCTGTTTGCTGCTGAATCCAAGTTAGAGAGTAGAAAGGATGGACACTTACAACAATTTGGTGTTAAAAAGCTGCTTTTGTTGTGGAGTGCAAAATAGTAGACCAAACATTTCAAGGGCCTCCCGTCCCCTTTGTCAGTGGTACAGTGCACATAAATAATTCCATTTTACACAACCCCTTTTACATGCAATACAGCTCCATCCCTTAGCGTGCTGTAGCATCTCACATCATGCGTTGTCATGATACCCAGTGTCGTGATATCTCTTGTCTCTGTGTGAATACATCAAAATCTCGTGTGAATACATATGGGGAAGCAGTATTTGCCAACCACTAGTCGAGGACAGCCCCTAACTCAAACAAGTACAACTACAACTTTCAAGGTATCACTTTGTACGTAGCAATAAATAGGAGACAGTGATTACTGTGCACTTTGTCCATCAATTGGTTGTGCAAGTCTTATCATATCCTGGATTATAAACCACTGGGGCTCATTTATAAACTTTGCACAGGGCAGATTGGTTGGCACAGTGAATATATTTGCCCTGCGCATGGTTACATTTATAAAGCTGAATAAGAGTTGCAAATTATTTTTCACAATGCGGATATCTGTGAGCTTTTTAAATACGTAAAAAAATCGCAAGTCGCGAATATTTATGTGCACGCTCTGCGTTTTGAATTACGCCACAACATTGGTAGTGGAGAAAATATTCGCAAAGCATTTCGCAAATTGCGAATTTAAGTTAATGTCAACGATATTTTCGTGCACAGCAACCTCACACGGTGGGTGCGCTCATGCAAACACCCGTTTATTTTGCGAGCCATTTGCGAAAATTTATTCACAATGCAAATTTGCAGAAACCGGAAAGACGGGCAGAGCAGGGGAATATATTAGCTTTCAGGAAAAAGCATGGGCAATACAACCATTTGCAAATAAATATGAGCTGCACAAACTTTATAAATGACCCCCATTAAGTTTGCCCAGGAGCAGTAACCCCTTGAAACCAATAAGATGTTTCCATTTAAACAGGTGACTACTATATTCTACCTGCTGATTGGTTGCTATGGGTTACTGCCCCTGTGCAAACTTAGTGAGGCTCATTTATAAACTTCGAAAATGTATTCTCAATGCAAATTTGCAAAAACCAGAAAGCGTTCAGGAAAAAACATGGGCAATACAACCATTTGCCAATAAATATGCGCTGCTTGAACTTTATAAATAACCCCAGTGCCTTTTATTGAAGAACCACATATTAGAGATCAAAAATCTGTTTTTTTTATTCTATAGAATATTCTATTTTATATTCTGATAGACTATTCTCTTGACTGGAACAGCAGAATTTATAGTGAATGTGAAACAGAAGAGAATATCACAACTGTGAAAGCTCCTGGTACTGGCAAATAAGATTCTATAAATGTGATATTAGCCATTTAATGGGCTCTCATTATACCCCACCTTGTGCTTTTATTCTACCCCTTTAGTCGATGAGAGACACGGCTGGGATCCATTTAGCTCATTCCTTAGTGCGATTAATAATTTAGCTCAAGGTGAAAACAACAAATCAATACTTATGAGTAGATTGGTGCCCTGGGTAAAATGCGAGTGTTTTTAGAAGAGAAAAAAAGAAAGAAATGAGAAAAAATCCCAGTGACGTTAGGGAATAGTTATAAGGGGTGGCTGAGAATTGTAGCAGCTTGGGGGTTGCAAACTGATCTGCCTTTATATTGAGTATTATGATTATTTTTACATACTCTGTATACTGGGCTGATTTACGACAGATTTTGCAATAGTGCAGTTTTCCACAATCGAGCATTGCTTACGTTTTCTTACTTGTAATCAAAGCCAAATGTCTAGTGTTGCTTGGGACAGCAGCTTTAGGGGCTGCCATTGGGTGCCTACACATTATTTATACAGTATATAGTGGTGAAGCCAGAAGCAGAGGACCCTGCTCAGTCAGTCAGCATAGGGACCAAGCCCAACTCCTTGGCTCTGGGTTCCCCAGCAGAAAATGTTTTTGGGCCCCTCCACCTAAGTGTCACCGGCAACCCTCCCCACCAGTCCATAATGGGACCCCTTGCAGTCACAGGTTCTATTTTCCCTATAGTTAGTCCCCTGGTTACAGAAATTTCCCAGCATCCTCCATTAGATTAAACCCCACTGTAAGGGGGTTATTTACTATAAAATCGGACTTTTAAAAAATCACGAAATTGATTAAACCCCAAGGATGGAAAAGTCTGAATTAGAAAATCCAGCATCTCAGACCTGTAGAGGTTGCAATGGGAGAAGTTCCAACGATTTTTTGATGTGCGCTGGGTTTCGTGCAATACCCCAAAGTTTTTTGGCGTTTTTGGGCAAAAAAGCTTATGAAATCAGAGTTTTCAGGGTGAAAAATCCGAAAAAAATGTGAAAATCTGAAATTACCAGCATGGTAAAAACATTTCACCAATATACCAGTGAAAAAAAGTATATAACTATAAATGCTTATAGTTCCAATAGGGTTAATAAGATTAACCCTATAATGCTTGTTGGCAGGCAAGTGGAAAAAGGAGGGGAAAGGGTATTTCCAAATAACATGGAGAAAGAATTAACAATGTTAATGTTAGTATCCGATCATCATGGTACAAAAAAAAGCTAGCAATGCAGTCACCCACCCGACCAGTGTCGGACTGAGATGCCTGGGGCCCACCAGAAAACCTTTGGCCACAGGCCCACTCTCCAAAATAATTTTAATTTTTTTTTCATTCACTTTCTTTATTCTTTTTTTTTTTTTAACTTTCTGTTTATTAAAGTTAACACACAAATTTGACAGAATGCAATTTTTTGTCCTGTTTACACATACATCAATAAAATTTTACTGAGACACATTCTCGCCTATCGCATTATTTCCCTTATACAAACCCATTTATGTGTTAACAAATTTATAACATTTCCTTATAAAGGGGGAGAAGAAGAGGGGGGAAAAGGTGGGGGGGTGGGGTTGCCAGTCATGATAAATCTTATACGCATTCTCTTTAATATAGGTATTTATAGAAGCTTTTACCATTATCTTGTGAATATTCTCCCACCTGGGCCCACCGGGAGTTTTCCTGGTATCCCGGCGGGCCAGTCCGACGCTGCACCCGACACATAACACAAAAGGTGATACTTACCTCAACCCGGCCCATAATCAAATTGCGACTTGTGTTCTAGAAGAATTCTGCTGAGAGAATGGTGCCAGCACACTACCGGACGTACGTTTCGCGCGGTTAAAGCTTAATGAATTACCAGTTCATTTAAAATCAACTGGTTAATGTGGAATGATTACAGGTGGATAATAACTTGGGTGAAAGCTCTAAAATTATATTTACATCAATTTCCCCATGAATAGATATTTATTGGACACACTATAGTTCTTTACATTCTAGCTGCAAACAACTACTTCTCTAGGGGTTATACCAGTGATGGAACTACCTGGGCCGCCGGGGGTAACAATGTAGCCAGCCCTGTACCCCTTTGGGGCATGTCATTGACTACATTATGGATGAATTTTCTCGATTGTGCCCTTCTAGAGGAGAGGAAACACATGCCCGGGGTCACTTTTTTTCGAACACCCCTAAAACAAAGCTCTGGGAGCACTCAATAGAAAACATCTCATCAATCAGAAATCTCACCTTGATCATATTTACCTCTTAGCCGGCGGTAAGGCAGCACAAGGTTTGAGAAAATATCATTAATTATAGATAGAAGAATGGAAGAATTCAGCTTTATAAAGGAAACAATAAAGCATCCATTCAACAAGGTTATTTGTGCTGTTCCTTATCATTTCTACTCCAAGAGACCACTACACACTGATTGAATAAAACCCAAACTGCTGTTTATCTAAAAATGAAAATATGATTCCATGGAATGAAAGCTACTGTACATCAAACAAAAGCCGGAACCACATCTTTTGCCTGGGATGTCTGTGATTCCATCATCATCATCATCATCATCACTGCTCAGTCTCCAGAGCCATAAAATACACACAATAATGGGCTTTTATTAGCATAGCTGAGTATTCTCCTTATTCCATAAATCACAGTGAGAGAAAGAAATGCTTTATTTACCCAGCGGCAAGGAAATGTCATCTGGGGAAAAAGCTTGTTCCAGAGAGAGATAATGATAAGGTAGCAGGAGATTATGAAGAAATTGTAATTATACATGAAAGCGTGGGAGAGAAGACACCGGGCTAATACCGAGTAGCTGTGACCATACAAGGTAATTGCCCCCCGTGGAATACAGTGTAGTGGCTACATGAAAGGATGAATTGGTAATTGAGGTGGGAAAGGTTTCCTGTACGTGTTTGTGCATTCCCACCTCTCCCCAGGAGCAAGGCCAGAAACTCAAGCGCTTGTCACTCTTTTATATTTCCTCGATAAGAAAGAAACTTTTGCACACTGCTCACCATTATGTTGGCCCTTGTATATAAATCCTGGAATAGAACTGCAGCCAATTACATTAAAGGGGATGTGAACCCTAAGAATAAAATGTTGTCTAATGGAAGAAAATGTTGTTCCCAGCATCTTTCCAGTATATGTTTATTAAATTGTTATGTCACATAAGAGTTGCCCTCCTAACTGATTTCTAGAAGTATAGCTGGTATATCAGGCAAACTGGTAACCTTTTTTCCATTGTCATCTTGCCTACAATTGCCCTTCTGTCGCCATCATCCCTACTATCACCCTCTTGCCTACTGTCTTAATCTTCCATAATGTTCTTGACCTATTGTCTTCATCTTGCCCTACTATCACCCTCTTGCCTATTGTCTTAGTCTTGCCATACTGTCTCCATCTTGATTTATTGTCTTCATCTTGCCCTACTATCACCATCTTGCCCTGCTGTCACCATATTGCCCTACTATCACCATCTTGCCCTATTGTCTTCATCTTGCCCTACTGTCACCATCGTGTCTGCTGTCTACATCTCGACCCACTATCACTATCCTCCCAACTGTCTCCACCTTGCCACACTATCACCATGTTGCCCTACTTTTTCCATTTTCCAAACTATCACCATATCCCTACTATCTTAATCTTCCTCTACTTCCACCATCTTACCCTACTGTTTCCTTCTTGCCCTACTATCACCATCCTCCCAACTGTCTCCATCTTGACCTACTATCACCATTTTTCCTGCTGTCTCCATCTTGCCCTGCTGTTACTATTTTGCTATCCTGTCTCCATCTTGCCCTACTATTACCATCTTCCTTACTGTTTCCAACTTATCCTACTATCATCATCTTCCCTACTATGTCCAACTTACCCTACTATAACCATCTTCCCTATTGTCTCCAACTTACCCTACTATTACCGTCTTCCCTACTGTCTCCAACTTACCCTACTATTACCACCTACTTTCTCTGCCTTGCCCTACTGTGTCTATCTTGCCCTTCTATTGCCATCTTTCCCGCTTTTGGTAATAGGTCTTGGCAAAGCTGTGGTTGTTGGAAAGAAAAGGCATGAGCTGTAAGCGAGGCATAAGATCCCTGGAACCTTTCCTTGATAAGTAGTCAGAATCATGTGCAGTACAAAGGAATTAACAGAATACAGTTTGGCAACAGCTGATCCAGAGAATGGAGTAAGTATTTGCTATTTATAATGTCAAAGTGACAAGAACGTCTCAATGCTGCCTGCCACATGGCTTTTAGGAAAACCGATATGTGTTGCCTTAATGGCTGCTTGGCTCAATTCAAGGCTTTTACTATATACCTATATATTATGTCCAACCGATTCCAATTCCATTGTGTCAATTACTCACATAAAAAGAGCAACTATACAAACCCTGCACAGTGTCGGGGGGGGGGGAACTCTGCTTTAAAGGGTTTCCATGTGCAATGAATCTATGTTTACATGTTTACTGCGGCATTTTAGTAAGGAATTAAATGTACTTTACAGTGTGACATTACTGCTCTTTATCTTACTGCTGATCTTTTCATGCACATCAGTATAACCGGGCAGCCCTGCTTTAGAGACGTTGTACAGAGAGTGTTGTACTTGAGGAATCCATTAAAACTGAATTGAAACAAATGATGGTGCCGTTTTTCCTTTGCGCAACAGCAGGAATTACCTTTAGAGAATGTCATTAAGTTACTGTTCAGGGTTTTGTGCAATATGTGTGTGTGGCTTGTGAGCCAAGGAATGAAGCTAAATTGCTACGGTTTAATCTGCGTGTGTAACAATGACCAGGGATAATGTTTGTTTAGCACATTGGTCATTTCCATTGACAAATGACAATCCAATATGTCTGCTGGGGAAATCAAGGAATTTCCTGAACTCTGCTGTGTGCGACCAACCCATTCCAATAATCATCATTAAATACGTCACCATCACAGTGTTGTACAATAAATAAGCACCAAATATTCTCCATTTTTCATTTTATTAAAAGAAACATCCCCACTTTACCCAATCATTAATTATTAGATTAATATATTTATATACACATTGTATTGTCCATCCATTTACATTTCTACTGATGCTGAATAATAACCAGGTCCCGATTTGCGGCAAGGCCGCATAGGCCCGGGCCTAGGGCAGCAAAAAAATAGGGGCGGCATGCCGCCCAGCCGCATTATGGGGACGCGTGCGCTGGGAAGGGGAGGTGAGGTGGGCGCTAGGACCGCGCGGCCGCCTGGTCGGACCGCGCGGCCTAGGGGCGCCGCTCTTTGAAATCCGGCGCTGATAATAACATCAAAATAAAGGGAGTTGTAGTTTAATAAAACTAGAGGATTGAACAATGGACATTTGTCCGTTTCATATTTATCCTTTAGCTTGGAGGCATTGCATTTATAGATAAAGCACTGCTAACAATATATTAACAGAACAGAGACAAGTGACCTCCTGAGCTCTCAAAGAACAATTCCATTCATCACTATGTTTTCACTGATGTAGTTATTTAGCAACTCGAGTGCCAAAGATTACCCAACACTGATGATTAATACCTGTGATTGTAATCGGCACCATCTCTCCCTACTATACCTGCTATCCCTCAGTCACACTTCCTTCCCAGAGACTATTATCCACTGTTACTATAGGCACCATCTCTCCCTACTATACCTGCTATCCCACAGTCACACTCCCTTCCCAGAGACTATTATCCACTGTTACTATAGACACCATCTCTCCCTACTATACCTGCTATCCCACAGTCACACTCCCTTCCCAGAGACTATTATCCACTGTTACTATAGGCACCATCTCTCCCTACTATACCTGCTATCCCACAGTCACACCCCCATTCCTAGAGACTATTATCCACTGTTACTATAGGCACCATCTCTCCCTACTATACCTGCTATCCCACAGTCACACTCCCTTCCCAGAGACTATTATCCCACTGTTACTATAGGCACCATCTCTCCCTACTATACCTGCTATCCCACAGTCACACTCCCTTCCCAGAGACTATTATCCACTGTTACTATAGGCACATCTCTCCCTACTATACCTGCTATCCCACAGTCACACTCCCTTCCCAGAGACTATTATCCACTGTTACTATAGACACCATCTCTCCCTACTATACCTGCTATCCCACAGTCACACTCCCTTCCCAGAGACTATTATCCACTGTTACTATAGGCACATCTCTCCCTACTATACCTGCTATCCCACAGTCACACTCCCTTCCCAGAGACTATTATCCACTGTTACTATAGGCACCATCCCTCCCTACTATACCTGCTATCCCACAGTCACACTCCCTTCCCAGAGACTATTATCCACTGTTACTATAGACACCATCTCTCCCTACTATACCTGCTATCCCACAGTCACACTCCCTTCCCAGAGACTATTATCCACTGTTACTATAGGCACCATCTCTCCCTACTATACCTGCTATCCCACAGTCACACCCCCATTCCTAGAGACTATTATCCACTGTTACTATAGGCACCATCTCTCCCTACTATACCTGCTATCCCACAGTCACACTCCCTTCCCAGAGACTATTATCCCACTGTTACTATAGGCACCATCTCTCCCTACTATACCTGCTATCCCACAGTCACACTCCCTTCCCAGAGACTATTATCCCACTGTTACTATAGACACCATCTCTCCCTACTATACCTGCTATCTCACAGTCACACTCCCTTCCCAGAGACTATTATCCCACTGTTACTATAGGCACCATCTCTCCCTACTATACCTGCTATCCCACAGTCACACTCCTTTCCCACAGGCTGTTATCCCACTTACTGAGCCTGGGAGTATTGGATGCAGATAAAGTGCTTGTTGGATTAAGCACGTGGGCAGAAGGTGCAGACACACCAGCTTAGTTGAATCTCATAAAGTTCTGTACAAGTAAATATTGATTTTCATGTAATCTCCAGTGACATGGTGGCTGAAACACAGTTGTCGTTCCTGCCTAAAATCAGAATCCTGCCATTTTACTCACCCTTAAAGGACGCTGATAATGAAGGCAGCAATTTGCACTGTGGGAGATATTGCCATATAGGAGGATTTATTTCTCTCTTGCAGAAAGGAGATATCAGCTACTATTAGTGCTGGTGTAGCTGCCAATTGCAAGCAGTGCACTCAGGCTTTAACTTAATAGAAGTCCAATGTTTTATGTGGAACTGGCTCCATAACTATTCAACATATATCACAGAAATCCAATTACTGGGACATCTGTCACAACCCCTTCACTGTATCATCTGTTTGCCTAAAGCAGGCAGAGTATTACAGGTACTTAAATGTACAACACAGGCTTCCCCTTTTATCCACATTGTGGCACATTTCCCGAGGGCCCCAGGGATGTGATGGAGTTTACACAACAAGTACAGGAACGAATGTGGCCCCCTCTCTCTTGGTGACTTTCTGGTTATGCTTGAATGTTATTGGGACAAATCCTTCTCCATCTTCAGTGAGTATAATCCACATGGATCCTAGGGGAACAAGCAGAGGCACATGTAGTAATTGTCATGCATATGTTCAGTCATTCGATATTAGGGGGCCGATTCACTAACTTCGAGTGAAGGATTCGAAGGTAAAAAACCTCGAATTTCGACGTTTTTTTTGGGCTACTTCGACCATCGAATGGGCTACTTCGACCTTCAACTACGACTTCGAATCGAAGGATTCGTAGTAAAAATCGTTCGACTATTCGACCATTCGATAGTCGAAGTACTGTCTCTTTAAAAAAAACTTCGACCCCCTAGTTCGCCATCTAAAAGCTACCGAAGTCAATGTTAGCCTATGGGGAAGGTCCCCATAGGCTTGGCTAACTTTTTTTGATCAAAGGATATTCCTTCGATCGTTGGATTAAAATCCTTCGAATCGTTCGATTCGAAGGATTTTATCGTTCGATCGAAGGAATTATCGAACTATCTGCGCTAAATCCTTCGACTTTGATATTCGAAGTCGAAGGATTTTAATTCCTAGTCGAATATCGAGGGTTAATTAACCCTCGATATTTGACCCTTAGTGAATCGGCCCCTAGGTATTGCTTTACCTTGAGGTTGCAGGTCTAAGATTCCAGCATGTTATTACTGGGGAAGTGTTGTCTACCAATAAGATTAAGTCAGACCTCAACTGTTTTAGAGTTTATATATATATATATATATATATATATATATATATATATATATATATATATATATATATATAGTTTCTTGTTGAATTGGACAGCACTCCCGTCTTCAGTAATTACCCAGGTGCAAGGTAAAAAATATCGAAAAAAGACCAGCAGCACTGGGGTTTTCATACAAAACACAATGTATGTGCATAACCGACGTGACGTTTCGGTCCCCACTGGGACCTTTTATATATATATATATATATATATATTATATATATATATATATATACACACACATACACAGTGTATATAAATGGTTATAGATATTTACATAAAGGAGGATCATGCAGAACCCTCCAGTTATAGCTCAGCAACAGCTGGAGGGCTGCAGTTTTACATAGTATTACTGTGTTAATGTTTTTTAATATTACAAACCCCCGTCGTTAGTGTGCCCCTCCGTTTTCTGACACCACCCTGTTTGTCTGTAAAAGATTAAGTTTGCTATGAAATACACATAAAACATTTAATAGAATTTCTTATAGATTTATGTTTTCGCTCTTTTTTAGTTTGCCAGGTGAATCCGCCTCGCAGCCAGGCATTGGTTCGAATGGATGATCGCTGGATGGGTCAGAATAGAAATGTAAACGAGAAAAAAAATATTAATAATAATAAAAGTTTTGCATCAGTAGCAATCTCCTTTCTGATTGGAGTGGTGACCAGCCAACCAATAAAGAGAAAGAATTTTATATTTCCTATAGTGAGGTAGAAAAGAATGTCAATGCAAAATCTCACCGGCAAATAAAAAAGGATTTCTTATTTTGACTGTCTATAGCACACTGAGAGGCCGATTCACTAACTTCGAGTGAAGGATTCGAAGTAAAAAAACTTCGAATTTCGAAGTTTTTTTTGGGCTACTTCGACCATCGAATGGGCTACTTCCACCTTCGACTACGACTATCAAAGGATTCGAACTAAAAATCGTTCGACTAATCGACCATTCGATAGTCGAAGTACTGTCTCTTTAAAAAAAACTTCGGCCCCCGTAGTTCGCCATCTAAAAGCTACCGAAGTCAATGTTAGCCTATGGGGAAGGTCAACTTTTTTTGATCGAAGGATATTCCTTCGTTTGTTGGATTTAAATCCTTCGAATCGTTCGATTCGAAGGATTTAATCGTTCGATCGAAGGAATAATCCTTTGATCGTTCCATCGAACTATCTGCGCTAAATCCTTCGACTTCGATATTCGAAGTCGAAGGATTTTAGTTCCTAGTCGAATAGCGTTAATTAACCCTCGATATTCGACCTGTAGTGAATCGGCCCCTGAGAGTTGATTTATAGGGATGCCCTGAATCAACTATTTTGGATTCGGCTGAACCCCCAAATCCTTCGCAAAAGATTCGGCCAGATACCGAACCAAATCAAAATCCTAATTTCTATATGCAAATTAGGTGTGGGAAGGGTAAAAAAACATTTTTTACTTCCTTATTTTGTGACAAAAACTCATGTGATTTCCCCTCCCACCCCTAATTTGCATATGGAATTCGATTCAGCCAGGCCAAAGGATTCGGTCGAATCCGAATCCTGCTGAGAAAGGCCGAATCCTGGCCAAATCCCGAACCGAATCCTGAATTTGGTGCATCCCTATTGATCTATAATGAAATTTTAATGATATAAAAGACGGATACATGACGACTATGTGAATTCTAGTGGCAAACACAATTTCATTTCAATGCTGGTGAGTTGGAAAACATCCTGCACCGATCTTAGGTGAAGCTTTCCATGGCTAAGGAGGATGGTCCTCTTCTCCGAGGCTCCTTCATGGGCAGGATCCTGAGTACAAATGATACCATATAAGGCTATAGCTGAACTCAAAGATGTAGTCTTGGCAAGTAACCCGTAGCAATGTTTACTTTTACACAGAAGACCAGTAAATGCTGCTTATTGGTTACTTTAAGTTTTGCATCTGTTATTTTATACCCAAAAGCCCACAAGATAGATATAAATAATGAAAGGTTATTCTTGCCAAAGACAGGCAATATGTGGGAGAGATTGACTCATTGCTGAATAAAGTGATATTTCTAGAAAACATGGATTCACACTGGTTCCAGGCAGGATAATTTAAACAGGGTTTAGGGTTTGGGGACACATTTCTGCAAACACTTTGACAGATATATATTAACCACTGCATAAGGCTGCTCTACAATCCCCAGTGTACAGCAAATCTATGCAGCCGGCCAAGCCAGTCTAAAGTTTCAGCTTGTCAATAGCAGCAATGATCCAGGACTTCAAACTTGTCACAGGGGGTCACCATCTTGGAAAGTGTCTGTGACACTCACATGCTCAGTGGGCTCTGATTGGCTGTTGAGAAGCTAAGCTTAGGGCTCGTCACTAATTATCCAGCAGAAAATGAGCTTCCCCTGTAATATAAGCTGATGCTACAGGTTTGCTGATTATTAAATTCTGAAGCTAATTGCACTGGTTTCTGTGCTGCCATGTAGTAATTATCTGTATTAATTACTAATCAGCCTTATATTGTGACATTTCTATTCTATGTGTACTGTATATTGTGAGTGGGTCCCTAAGCTCAGTAAGTGACAGCAGCACAGAGCATGTGCAGTGAATCAGCAGAACAGAAGATGGGGAGCTACTGGGGCATCTTTGGAGACACAGATCTTTACTGCTAAAGGGCTGTGGTTGCCTTGGGCTGGTACAGAAGCACAAAACATCATGTACAACCTTTCTAGCTACTTTTTTAGTTAAGCTTTAGTTTTTCTTTAACCGAAGGGTCAGGGCTAAGCACCCAAACCAACCATACATAGCGGTGAGAGTTTGAGTGATGAAGGTCCCCTCTTTTATACTAAACAGGTAGGAGCATATTGTGTTTTGCTTATCTTGCCCAGCTCCCAACTTAGAGACACTGTATATGGCCAGTTGGGTGACACTTGTGAATTATAACCAGGCCGCGAGTGGCCAGTTACAAGGGGTGGTAACAAGGGGGGGGGTTACAAAAGGCGCCTCTTGTAACTTTAAGAGACAAATTTCTGGGTTTTAACCCAGAAATTTGGCTTTACCAGTGCACAGAGTGCTATTGCTCGTATTGCACTAGCGATGCCGCCCCCCCCCCCATTTGACCTGCTTTGATGCTGATGTTTTAAGTGTGGAGCGGTGGGGGGGACTGTATCAGCCCCTGATTGTAACAAGCACTTGAATTATTGCCTAGGAGAACCTGCATTTCCCTGGAAGCACAATCTGAAGGACACAGCAGGAGAAATTGGTGGGCAGAACATATGGATGCTGAACACAAGAAACTGTACAGCCCTATATATTGTACAGATATTCTTATACTCTACGGGGGTTATTTATTAAAGTCCGAATTTATATCAATATTTTCTGCTACAAACATTAAGGGGCAGATGTATGAAGGGTCGAATATCGAGGGTTAATTAACCCTCGATATTCGACTAGGAACTAAAATCCTTCGACTTCGAATATCGAAGTCGAAGGATTTAACGCAAATCCTACGATCGAACGATCGAAGGATTATTCGTTCGATCGAACGATTAAATCCTTCGAATCGAACTATTCGAAGGATTTTAATCCAACGATCGAAGGAATATCCTTCGATCAAAAATTCTTAGGCAAGCCTATGGGGACCTTCCCCATAGGCTAACATTGAGTTCGGTAGCTTTTAGCTGCCGAACTAGGGGGTCGAAGTTTTTTTTAAAGAGACAGTACTTCGACTATCGAATGGTCGAATAGTCGAACGATTTTTACTTCAAATCGTTCGATTCAAAGTCGTAGTCGTAGTCGAAGGTCGAATTAGCCCATTCGATGGTCGAAGTAGCCCAAAAAACACTTCGAAATTCGAAGTTTTTTTAATTCGAATCCTTCACTCGAGCTTCATGAATCGGCCCCTAAGCTCGAGTGAAGGATTCGAATTAAAAAAAGAATAGCGCACTTGTTGAATATACCACCACTTTAAAAGGTTCACCATAAAAAGGTTGTTCACCTTTGAGTCAACTTTTAAAGAGGCAGATTTATCAAAGGTTGAATTTTAAAATTCCCCTAAACTCCCATAAATTCGAAATTCTACAAATCGAACTTTATAAAATCTAATTTTTCAAACTCAGACGAATTGAAATGACCTGAAAACTCGAATCGAATTTGGGTAACTCCCTAGTTGAATTTGACAGTTTTGACCATAAAAAAATTTAGAAAATTAGTATTCTAATTTTAAATTCGACCCTTGATAAATCTGCCCCTTAGTATCATGAAGGGTGTGATATTCCAAGCAACGAGCAGTTGGCTTTTATAGTTCATTATTTGTGGTTTTGTAATTATTTCACTTCTTGTACAGCAGCATTTTGTTGTCTATCTGGTTGCTAGGGTCCAAATTACCCAGCAACACGGTAGGGTATGAATGAGGCACTAGAATATGAATAGGAGAGGGCATAAATACATACCACCCAACATTTTGTAAATAGAAATTCATCATCATTTATCATCATCATCATTTATTTATATAGCGCTTTCAAGATACGCAGTGCTTTTCAAGATACACAGTGATGTTCGCTTTACAAAATGTGGCAAGTGATGAAAGTTTGAACACATTTCTGTGGTTTTTATGTGTTATTATAGTTTTGCTAATGAAGGTGAATTGCCCTCTAAGCTGCAAGTTACAGAGAGAAACCTACTTGTCTTAAATTGTTACAATTGTTTCTTTGCTTATCTTAAATTGTTACAAATGTATCTAAGTGCGCCTGCCAGGTATTCTGGGCTCTAAAAGCCAATTGTAGTTAAAACGGGAGAGTTGAGAGGTATGTGAATGGAAAGATAAAGTAATGAAAAAGCCACAATAATAATAACATTTGGCTGCCAGGGTCAGTGACCCCCATTTAAAAGCTGGAAAGGTGTAAGAAGTTAGCAAATTATTCAAAAACCTATACATATAGGGGCTGATTCACTAAGGGTCGAATATCGAGGGTTAATTAACCCTCGATATTCGACTGGGAATTGAAATCCTTCGACTTCGAATATCGAAGTCGAAGGATTTAGCGCAGATAGTACAATCGAACGATAATTCCTTTGATCGAACGATTAAATCCTTCGAATCGAACGATTCGAAGGATTTAAATCCAACGATCGAAGGAATATCCTTCGATCAAAAAAACTTAGGCAAGCCTATGGGGACCTTCCCCATAGGCTAACATTGAGTTCGGTAGCTTTTAGATGGCGAACTAGGGGGTCGAAGTTTTTTTTTATAGAGACAGTACTTCGATTATCGAATAGTCGAACGACTTTTACTTCGAATCCTTAGATAGTCGTAGTTGAAGGTCGATGTAGCCCAAAAAAACTTCGAAATTCAAAGTTTTTTTTACTTCGAATCCTTCACTCGAAGTTAGTGAATCGGCCCCTAAAAAAAATAAATAAGAGCAATTGAAATGTTGCTTACAATTGGCTTTCTATAACATGATAAAAGTTGAACCATCCCTTTAACACCTAATGATCACAGAGAGGTTTGGCAAGGCTACTCCTCTCAGCTTCAGCTCCACCACTGGATTCTGCAGCAGGTCTCCATGGGCAGGTAGATGTCAGTATACGGGGGAATGAAAGAGTATTTGCTTCCAGTAGCATCACTAATTAATGTCATGCCTTTGGAGCCACAGGTGCCTCAATAGCAAACACCTCTCTGTAAAGGGTCCTATATGGATCAAGATTTTATTCATTCTCCATTATTTTCCTACTTTGGCTAGTTATACTATAAATTAAAGGACATGTAAAGGTAAAAATATAAAATCCAATTTTTACTTTCTTTAATGAAAAAGAAACCTATCTCCAATCCAACAGCAGGGGGAGCCCCCGCCTTACTTTCCAGCCATGCAGAACTCAAGCAGCTTTGTTTGTTTCCCTGTAGAGCAGTCGGCGACTGTGTAGAGATCTGTATTGGATTTTATTTTTGCCTTTACATCCCCTTTACTGTTGCCAACTGCAGCTGCAGGGACAAAGATCATGGAGCCAGATTGAAACAGATTAATTTGGATTCTATTCGGAGGATTATTTTGCTGCAGCCACTGGTTCTGCAGAGTTGGAGAAAGTTTGTATTAAACAATACAAAAACTATAAAATCCACATTAGATTACATGACAACACAGGACCCAGTGCAGTCTGTATATTCTGATTATTAATCAGTCTTGTTGTATCGGCTTCTGGCAGATATTATTTGACTTGTGCTGTTTTGATAATTTATGATGATCCCTAAGCAGCCCAGACCCCACTGAGCATGTGCACAGTCTTGGTCTTGCAATGATGTTCAACAAAGTTACAAGATGGTGACCCCCTATGGCCAACTTTGAAAGCATAAATGATTTGTTTGATTAGGCTTGTGGTGCAGTAAGTTCATGTTTATGTTTAGTATACAAAATACAGCATTTCTAACATTATTCTATTTTAGACTTTACTTCCCCTTTAAATCACATTTTGTCAGTGTAACATTTTATTTCACTTGGTCATTTCTGTTCTGTTGTCATTGTGTTTTCTTTTTTGTTGTTTCTGATTCGCTCAAGCACATTTTGGCAAAATCTCCCTAACCATTGATAACATTGTTGCAAATTGTTCCAGCGGAGTTTAGTAACACTGGCGGCATCCGATTAGCCGAGGGCTCCTCCCGAGGTGAAAGGCGTTAAAGGCAGAAGTGAGAGCCAAGACCAGGGAGCTTAGCTTGGGTTCTGGATATAGGGTGCCGAACGTGACAATAGTATTTTCAAAATTTAACTTAGGTAAGTAGGCAATATGGTTGAAAACCATAGAGGAAATAATGGTGACCAACTGCAAACTTGCTTATACTATTAACATTAGTGACACAATAAAAAAAGGAGAACAAAAACCTTTCTAGAGAGCCATCTTTACCGCCACCGAAACTGAACCCAATCTGATGTGTGTTCCATACCAGCAAAATCTTGCTCTCTATTTACAACAGCTTGTAAGAGAAGATTAAGATGGTGAGCTTGAATCCCACCAGCTACTCAGCTTCTTCTAAACAGGTAAAGAAAACAGAGCAGATTTGGGGGCCAAACTGGTGCCAACTGTCACCTACTACTGGGGCTTTAATTCTCCATTAATTTTTCTTGCCTCTGCTGTTTTCGAAGCAATGAACCTTTCAAAGCACTCAGATATGTGAATGCCATGACACCCTTTGAATATTCTTTAAGAGATTTTACTGGATGACCCTGAAGCTAAATAATAATAATTATATAGTAATTGTAAACAATTGCAAAGAACCCCAGGATGCATTTACCTCAAACAAACAAATAAACCACAGAAAAAAAACCAACAGCCTTGGCCACTATTTGCTATACCTGATACGTGATGACTAGATAATGAGGATCTTCCAGAGGTGGGGATGGTTGGCTTTTCATACAATTTCTTAACAGATATCCAGCAGTGTGAATCCCATAAGCTTGATTCATGGTTTTCAAGGTTCCTGGTTATGGAAATATCTTCCTCTTTGCTATAACCTTCGGAATTATTTGTCAGTAATTGGGGTGTTTATCCTGTGTAATTCTCACACAATTCCTTGGAGACCAATCTGTTTAATTTGCTTCAGCGCCTGCAGTTCTCCATATTCATTTCCCTTCTGTTTTTAGGCCCATCATCAAGGTTTTCCAGACTTACAAAAGAGTCAGTCACCATTCTGCTTTCATCGAAGTCACTGAGACTTGATGTTGGGCTTGGGTCGCAACTGGTGCTCCTCAACGATTTAGTGAGCTTTCTACGAACCATGGGCAATTGAATACCTATATTGCTGGGCACCAAAAGTTCTTTATTTAGCATATGCTCATCATAAAAGTCTTTATTTTCCATGGCTGGCACATTGGGAGAACCATCAAGTCTTTGGTGGTTAAGTAAATGAAGTACTTTTCAGAAACAGACAATGGCATCAGAACGGCATTGTTAGATCTTTGCTTGCCACCAAAACAAGTAAAGTCCTGACTGTCAGAAAACACACCCCTTTGACTTGTTCAATTTCCTCAAATTTGATTTGTTGAACATTCGGCATGAAGGAAGGAGCTATTGGACAGATCACCACAAGGTTACAGATATTGGAAGACACTGCCACTCTTTGAGAATTGGCATCAAGAACCAATATGTCAGCCATCAAAATACCGGGTATGGATACTTTCCTGGTAGTTGTTGAATTGTTATCAAAGGACACAATAATCAGTCTAGATGAGCTTATCTGATTTATAGCTGTGAAGCTATTGTGTGGCAAGTGAGCCAAAGGACTGGGGTCAGACTTACGGTGTCTTGCCAGGATGTGAGGAACATCGGCAGGAGCCAAAGAAGAAACCCTCTGTAAGTCAACTGGCTCTGATTTCCCTGATTCTACAGACATCCTCCTGTTTTCTCTGAACAGTTCACGGTCTAATGCCAAGAGGGATGATTGTAGAGTTGGGACTTCTGAAATAATATCCTTGTTGCCATAACAATCTGCCGCAGGAATCTCAGTTGTGACAGCAACATGGTTTCTGGTGATTGGCTGAATGGCATAGATTTTAGTGTCAATATCAAACACTGGGCAAAAGGTACAGGGATTTAAGGTTTTCTGAGCATCATCCCATATGTAAGAGTAAAGAGCACTTTCAACAGCCACGAAACAACATGACTAGCCTCTTTATTCCAGCATGCACAGCACATAGCATCAATGCCTTTAATATCTGCCTTAACACAGGCATTTTCATGATATCTTTGCTTGGATGCAACACACAGCCTTGTGCCTGCACAGGGCAAGGATCATCCACCTCACAAGTGTGTACAACAACTAACTTGTTCTTCTCCTGAGGGCTGTAGAACAGTTGCCAAATTGTAACGTGTTTCTTGTGCTGAACAGCCAACATGGCTGGAGCGTTGGTTTCAGAAACTGGTCCCCAGTAAAGGCCATAAACATGTTCAAAGTGCCCAATAATCACAGAGTTCCCAACTGTAGGTTCTTCAAACTCAGCAGCCTCTATTGCTGTCAACACAACCTGATGACCATCTGTCCAGGCTAAACCGTACACAGGATGGATTGCTTGGTGTAGAGCGTTGAGGCCATTTCTTAAAAGTTTTGCCTTTCCTAAATCCATGTTATGTGAATGGAATTTGAGGTCTCCAGGGTGAGTTTCTGCTACTGATTATAGCAGATAATGGTAACTGCTGCACATACCATAACTTAGATCTGGTTTACGGCTAGCATTGCTATGTTTATTTTCCTCTAGGGAAGAGTACACATCCCCTAGGTAGCCTAAGAAAAGGTTCAGCCAATTACACTTCATTGACATTGCCCAGGAAAACTCTGTGTCGAGATTAAGTATGCTGTATACTAAATATAACACTGTAATGCTTTAACCCGTTTCTGAAAGATCATTTCAAGTGTAGGAGATTATGGGTTGGTGTGACATAAGACTAAAGCTGGCCATAGATGTTGAGATTTTTAAAAGATCCGATCCTCATCGTGAGACAACTATTTACTCTGAACGATCGTACGATCGTACGAACTAAAAAGACCAATTTGCCAGGAAAACAAAGGGGAGCTGCCTGCTTGGCCCTGCAAACATAGATAGATTGCACTGGGACCGACAAAGATTTTTTGACCTGGCCGATCAATTTCCTGACAGATGTCGGACTAAAAATCGTAAGATGTACCATCGTTCCGATCCCACTAACCGCACGATAATTTCAAAGGATTGGTTGGACTTCGCTAAAATCGGTCGTTCGGCAAGAAGAATCGTCACGTCTATGGGGAGCTTAACACATGTGAGATTTAAAAGTCTTTAGAGGTTTAAATTAGACTAGAAAAATGGCACCAGAATTCATGGTACTTTGTTTCCTGTTAGGGTTTTTGTTCAGCAGTGGAAGGAAAATGTTAGATCAGTCATAATTAGAGTAATTAGAGACAACACCAAATGACATGAAGTCAGCATACAAAGTAAATTCTTTAATGGTGGTAGGTTTGCCACTTGGCCGGTATTATGCTTGGTGCCAATGTTATTAATAGGAAAAAACGTCATGAATATAGGAAAGCCAGTATTTTTTTCCAGAAAAGGTGGCAACCCTAAGGCCTAAGCTGTGTCAACAATAAAGGTACCAGGTCTCTTTTGGTTTCTTGTTCGAGCCCAGCACAGTCAACCAAGATCCAGGCACATATGGCCACCCAAGGGTCCCTTGTTACCAGCCAGTAGTCATGCAGGTATGTACTAACAAGCCAAATGTGTTGTATATGCATAATGTGTGTGATTAGCTGCCTCCATCTACAGTTTGGTGTCAAGTATCCTTTAGAGTAGCCGTTCCCATTATTATTTTTACCAGTGAGACACATTCAAATGTAAAAAGAGTTTGGGAGCAACACAAGCATGAAAAAAGTTCCTGTGGTTGGCTATTTAGTAGCCCCTTAGTAAACTGGTTGCCTACAGGAGGCTCTGTTTGGTAGTAAACCAGGTGTATGCAACCACAACCTCCAAGCCAGAAATACAAAAATAAGCACCTGCTTTGAGGCCACTGGGAGCAACATCCATGGGGTTGGGGAGCAACATGTTACTCATGAGCCACTGGTTGGGGGTCATTGCTTAGAGCAATGTTTCCTGAACTATAAGGCTGACACCTAGAAGCTAGATAGGATGAAAAAATTGGAAACATTTGCGTTGTCTCTCTCAGATACTCCTGAAAGCCCAATCTGAAGGCCATTTAAAGTGAATAAGGGACAATCACGTTTCCTGTTGCATATACTATTAAACTTATGGCTAAATGACTGTTTTTTCATGAATCTGTAATCTCATGCACGAATGAGCTCAAATATTGGGCCTGGGGGGTGTTTAAAACCAGAAAAGCCCCCCAAAAGAACCCCATTACTGTAGCACTTTTGGCACAAATATATATAAATGGCATAGTAGCCTAACATAACTGTTCAATAAGATCAGAGCAATAACCCATGCCAACCAATCTAACATGTGCTTCATTGTAGTAAGTGTATGTACATACTTGCCATTTGAATGAATTTTTTTTTCCCAGATAGATTGAAAGATAGATGGAAGGAGAAATAGATAGATAGATGATAGAGAGAGAGAGAGAGAGATAATTAGATAGATGATAGATAGAGAGAGAGAGAGAGAGAGAGAGAGAGAGAGAGAGAGAGAGAGAGAATTAGATAGAAGATAGATAGATAGATAGATAGATAGATAGATAGATAGATAGAGAGAGAGAGAGAGAGAGAGAGAGAGAGAGAGAGAGAGAGAGAATTAGATAGAAGATAGATAGATAGATAGATAGATAGATAGATAGATAGATAGATAGATAGATAGATAGATAGATAGATGGAAGGAGAGATAGACAGACAGATAGATAGATAGATAGATAGATAGATAGATAGATAGATAGATAGATAGATAGATAGATAGATAGATGGATAGATAGATAGATAGATAGATAGACAGATAGATAGATAGAGAGAGAGAGAGAGAGAGAGAGAGAGAGAGAGAGAGAGAGAGAGATAATTAGATAGATGATAGATAGAGAGAGAGAGAGAGAGAGAGAGAGAGAATTAGATAGAAGATAGATAGATAGATAGATAGATAGATAGATAGATAGATAGATAGATAGAGAGAGATAATTAGATAGATGATAGATAAATAGAGAGAGAGAGAGAGAGAGAGAGAGAGAGAGAATTAGATAGAAGATAGATAGATAGAGAGAGAGAGAATTAGATAGATAGATAGATAGATAGATAGATAGAGATAGATAAGAGAGATAGATAAGAGAGATAGATTGACAGACAGACAGATAAATAGATACAGATGATAGATAGATTTATACAAGACAGATAGATAGGATAGAGTATATAGATCTCTGCTCCCCTAAAGCCAGCCCTGCAGTATATGGAAGTGAATTTATTATTACCATCATCATTTATTTGTATAGCACCAGCCACCAGCAATACTTTAAAATGTTTCCAATTATTTAAGTAACAAGGGCTACAGAGTTTTTTAAAAATAGGAGAGTCCTGCTCACAAGAGCTTACAATCTTAATATGTTTGAAAAAAAAGACATGAAGTCATTTATGATAGCATTATCCTGCCATGATTTACTGCTGTTAAACTGTCACTTCTTCCATTGCTGTCAGCCAGGTGTCTAAAGCAATCAGTGAGCCATATTGGTCTGTGAATTCCTCTGCTGAGCTAGAGATGATAGCAGCCCATTTAGTTACATTACATCTCCTGTCTGTGTGTGACATCGGCTGTTATACCTGAAATTCCAAATATCACAAATTGCCCTCATTCACTAAATCTTTTTTTATTGTTGATCACTTTCCTGAGCTTAAAGGCAAAGTAACTCCATCTGTAAGCAGAGCTGGAATACTTTATATTCTTGCCCTGTTTAAAGGAACAGTAAAACCAAAAAATTAAAGTGTTTGACAATATAATGTACTATTGCCCTGCACTGGTAAAACTGGTGTGCTTGCTTTAGAAACACAACTATAGTTTATTTAATAAGCTGCTGTGTAGCCATGGGGGCAGCCATTCAAGCACAGGATACACAATAGATAACAGATAAGTACTACTATAGTTTATATAAACAAGCTGTTGTGTAGCCATGGGGGCAGCCATTCAAGCACAGGATACACAGTAGATAACAGATAAGTACTACTATAGTTTATATAAACAAGCTGATGTGTAGCCATGGGGGCAGCCATTCAAGCACAGGATACACAGTAGATAACAGATAAATACTACTATAGTTTATATAAACAAGCTGCTGTGTAGCCATGGGGGCAGCCATTCAAGCACAGGATACACAGTAGATAACAGATAAGTACTACTATAGTTTATATAAACAAGCTGCTGTGTAGCCATGGGGGGCAGCCATTCAAGCACAGGATACACAGTAGATAACAGATAAGTACTACTATAGTTTATATAAACAAGCTGCTGTGTAGCCATGGAGTAGCCATTCAAGCACAGGATACACAGTAGATGACAGATAAGTACTACTACAGTTTATATAAACAAGCTTATGTGTAGCCATGGGGGCAGCCATTCAAGCACAGGATATTACTGTATATCTGTGCTTATATGTTATCTACTGTGTATCCTGTGCTTTTTGTTGTTACTGTTCCTTTAACAGTATTTGTTTTTGGCTGCAACCCTGTTGCCTTATTTCCTGCCTATAAATTGTATTGCATGAAGGTTCTACTTGTCCTTTAAGTGAAAAAAACCACCAGGTTTTGATGAAATGTAATGAAACGTGTAAACTTATGAACAATAAGGAGCATTAGCGGGATAATATTCTTCATTAGACAGTTATTACATTTGACTTACACAAAATGCATTTTTTAAGAGCTGCTTTAATTGAAGTTTTACTACATAAATGTGCATTGGCACAAACTAGGAGACCCACAATTCTTTTCAGTTGGCAGATGGGGAACTATGGGCTTGTAAAAATTACTTATTATATTCCCTAATTTAGGCTTTTTATAAGGACGACTAACAGCTACAATGTTATTTGTGGCTATAGTTTATGTCAGAAGCAGTAAAGTAATACATACTGATGCAGTCACAAGCAGATACTCCATATATAAATTTATATATATACATAGTGGATAATGTACCCCCTACTGTAATTTATAAGGATATTATGTCACCGCGGAGTTATGTGACCATATAAAAGCATGAGGCCGAATGCCGAGTGCTTTTTTACAGGTCACATAACTCCGAGGTGACTTCTAATATCCTTATAAATTTCAGTAGGGGGTACATTATGCATTATAATCTACATTTTGTGTGAAATGTCAGGAGGGGGGGGGGGGGTCAGAGGGGTCAGTGTCCAATTCTGGTTGCCGGCGTCCAAATTGGGCTCACAGTGCCATTTCTAAGGATATAATTTACAGTCTGGTCCTATAGGGAAATGGCCAGACTGTAGATTATATAGTGAATAAAGTACCCCCTTTTGTAAATTATAAGGATATTATAAGTTACCGAGGAGTTTCATGACCATATAAAAACACGAGGCCGAAGGCCGAGTGTTTTTATACAGGTCATGGAACTCTGAGGTAATTTCTAATATCCTCATATTTTGCAACTGGGGGTACTTTATTTATTATAATACACAAGTTTCAGTGAGTCATGTGACAGAAATGAAATCAGAACTCACCGTTTATAAGGATATAATTTACAAGATATTCATGGCTTTTGTGTATTATATATATATATATATATATATATATATATATATATATATATATATATATATATATATATATATATATATATAAATATAATACAGTGTCAGTCAGACTGGGGGGCTGGGACCCACCAGAGCAAGTTTTTCCAGCATCCCGCCCAGCCCAGTTTGTCTGAGTCCAAACCTTTATATATGTATATCTATAACTATTTGAAGGTGCTGCAGGGCTGGTTTTAGAGCATTTGCCCTGGGTTCCAAAAATCACACGGTTATTGACTGTTAAAGTACATATAACATAAGGTATGGGACCTCTTATCCAGAATGCTTGGTACCTGGGGCTTTCTGGATAACGTATCTTTCCATAATTTGGATCTTCATACCTTCATACTAGAAAATTAAAAACATTAAATAAACCCAATAGGCTGGTTTTGCTTCCAATAAGGATTAATTATATCTTAGTTGGGATCAAGTACAAGTTACTGTTTTATTATTACACAGAAAAAGGAAATCATTTAAAAAAAACTTGGATTATTTGGATAAAATAGAATCTACGGGAGTAATTCAGAGCTTTCTGGATAATGGGTTTACGGATAAGGGATCCTATACCTGTATAATGATTGCTATTTTCATTCTAATTATCTATATGCAGTGAAACTTAAATTTTACATACCCTGATTATAAGGTTTCCCTTATTTCCCAGTGTTTGTTTTGCAGTCCTGTCAATATATAATGCAATACATTTTCCCAGATTTTTCAACATTTTTTTCTGGTCCCCTGAAAAACATAAAATGGGGGTTCTACTTATCTATCTCCATGTTTTTGTAGGTGCAGGATGAATAGATTCAAACTGTACATGTAAATTAAATATATTCACTTTTTAGTGGCAGATTTATCAAGGGTAGAATTTCGAATTACAAAAAACTTCGAAATTTGACCATCGAATTGAAAAACTTCGAATTCGAATATCGAATTCGAAGTTTTTTCATCGAATTTGGCAATCCTACGATCAAATAAAAATCGAAACGATTCGAATAATTTTAGCGTATGATTTTTATTTGATGTGTAAAGACTTAGAAAAAGTTTGTAGAAGGTCCCCATAGGCCAACATAGCAATTCGGCAGGTTTAATTTAGCGAAGTATTGAAGTCGAAGTTTTTTTAAAGAGACAGTACTTCTATCATTGAATGGTCAAATATTCAAACGATTTTTACTTCGAATCGAAGTCGAAGTAAATTTGAAGTCGTAGTATCCGATTTGATGGTCAAAGTATCCAAAAAATTACTTCGAAATTCGAACTTTTTGTACTTCGAAAATTCACTCGAACCTTAGTAAATTGTTACTCGTCTTTTAAATTATTAGGAGCAATAAAAAATGCCCAGGCCTTTAAAGAAAATAGTGATTATTAAAAGGGTAGGACATTTTTAGTAACTTTATGCACAAAGTGTCTTAATATTCTAAATATATTGAGATGGGGGAGTAGCAGCCAGGGCCGGGCCACGCCGGACAGGCGCCCCAGGCAACCCAGCCAGCCGTGGCGCCCCTTCCACCGTGCGTGCTGGAAGTACGTGCGCATGTGCGCTGACTGACCGGCACCCCCTTCCGGTAAGCTCTCCTCCTGTACGCGCACGCATGCGCACGCGCAGGCGCACAGACAGTACGCAGGACTCAAGAGGAGCGCACTCAGCCGGACTAGGGGTAGGAAGCGGAGAAAGGTACGTGCCTGGCGCCCTCCAAGCTTTGTGCCCTAGGCACGTGCCTACTCTGCCTACCCCTAGTTCCCGGCCCTGGTAGCAGCATACCTAGACTGCCCCTAGCCCTCATATAAAAGAACCTGTAGAAGATCCCAGAGTGCACTTAAACTCACCCCCCACCTGCACTTCAACCCGCCCTTGCCCACTCGCCCTGTCAATCGGGTCCCCAGTTCCCAACTCGCAGTGCGGCCAGGAAAGAGGTTTTTTCTTTAAATGTACATAGAGCCTGTGGTCTGAGACCCAAGTCCCCCAGCAACCACAGGGTCTGCTTTCAGTGTCCATTTTGTGGTAGGTCTGACCTGAACAGGCAGGTGGAGCTCTGTGGAACCTAGACAGGTCAGGTCTAGTAAGAATAGGCTACTCACCATTATAGGTCACTCTAGGAGTGACAGATAGACAGGTTATTTAGCTGAGCAGCTCAAGGCTCCGACGAGGAGAGTCAGAGGGAATAAGATCCCGGGTACTAATAACCCAGAAGTAGGGACTAAGTGTATAGGAACAGGGTAGATAGATTATCCTCAGGTTCCACTAAGGGAAAAGGTTGAAAGCTGGGTGTACCTTTATTGCTGCAGAGCACATCCTCTTGCCTGTGGGGACTAATACTGACCATATGGTGCTGTGAGTATTGCCTATTCAATGTGATGCAAAATCCTGTCTGCTCTATTGTATACTCCACTGAGGATTGTATATGTTCAATAAATATGTTCATGGTTAAGTTATAAGAACCACTGGTGCCCAATTATTATACCCTGTATCCAGTTACAGTTGCACAACACCCTGCCTCCGCACCGTTGCGAGGGCTCACTCCCTAAGATTATAGGTCTCATCCGGAGCACATTCAATAGTAGTGTACCACACACACAATTTACTATAGCGCTACATTTATATACATTATCGATTTTTTTAAGTCCTGTGAGTGCGGTATTTAAAGTTTAAGGTTATGACGATACAGTACTTGCACCCAAGCAACTAATAACTTTTTTTCGTGAGTGCAGATACGATATATATATATATATACAATGAAGATGGTCCAAACTCCAAATATCCATCTTACCCTTAAGACTTACAGGTCTTAAAGGGTAAAAATAGGAAAGTAGATTTATTACCGGGAGACTAAGCCTTTTTAGATTAACATTAGTCTCCCGGTAATAAATCTACTGTCCTATTTTTACCCTCTAAGACCTATGAGTGCGGAATTCATTTCGTTGTGAATTGTACTGCTGTGGCCTCGCACCAGGCAAACTAATGTTCCTTTTCGAGTGTGCCGGCATATCTGTGGACAGTACCTATACATATATATTCTTTCAACAGCATAAAACAGAGCAGATGGTGAACACATATAACTCTCAAACAGCAAACAGCACATCAGAATGGAGCTAGATGTACAAATGTTCAAGCAGCATACAACATAGATATAACTGTGCAGGTAGCATACAGCAGAAGTGATAGATAGATAGATAGATAGATAGATAATAGATAGATAGACGATAGATAGATAGATAGATAGATAGATAGATAGATAGATAATAGATAGATAGATAGATAGATAGATAGACGATAGATAGATAGATAGATAGATAGATAGATAGATGATAGATAGATAGATAGATAGATAGATAGATAGATAGATAGATAGAAAGGTAGATAGACAGATAGATAAATGATAGATAGATAGATAGATAGATGATAGATAGATAGATGATAGATGGATAGATAGATAGATAGATAGATAGATAGATAGATCGATAGATAGATAGATAGATGATAGATAGATAGATAGATAGATAGATAGATAGATGATAGATTGATAGATAGATCGATAGATAGATAGATGATAGATAGATAGATAGATGATAGATAGATAGATAGATAATAGATAGATAGATAGATAGATAGATAGATAGATAGATAGATAGAAAGGTAGAAAGGTAGATAGACAGATAGATAAATGATAGATAGATAGATAGATAGATAGATAGATGATAGATAGATAGATAGATAATAAATAGATAGATAGATAGATAGATAGATAGATAGATAGATAGATAGATAGATAGATAGATAGATAGATGATAGATAGATGATAGAGAGATAGATAGATAGATAGATAGATAGATAAATAGATAGATAGATGATAGGTTGATAGATAGATAGATGATAGATAGATGATAGATAGATGATAGATAGATAGATAGATAGATAGATAGATAGATAGATAGATAGATAGATGATAGATAGATGATAGAGAGATAGATAGATAGATAGATAGATAAATAGATAGATAGATGATAGATAGATAGATAGATAGATAATAGATAGATGATAGATAGATAGATAGACTGTAGATACATATTGCTGACCAAGCAGTATACAACAAAGTGAATAATCGCTGCAAGGGATGAAGCAAGAAAAGTAATTGCCAAGAGTGGTGAACTGTGGGTCCAGAGAGGCCTACAGTATTCTAAAAGACTTAAAGGAACAGTTCAGTGTGAAAATAAAAACTGGGTAAATAGAAAGGCTGTGCAAAATAAAAAATGTCCCTAAGATAGTTAGTTAGCCAAAAATGTAATGTATAAAGACTGGAGTGACTGGATGTGTAACATAATAGCCAGAACACTACTTCCTGCTTTTCAGCTCTCTAACTCTGAGTTAGTCAGCGACTTGAAGGAGGGCCACATGGGACATAATTGTTCAGTGAGTTTATAATTGATCCTCAGCATTCAGCTCAGATTCAAAAGCAACAGATATGACCCATGTGGCCTCTCTTCAAGTCTCTGAACCAGGGTAACCAATCAGTGTAAACCAAGAGAGCTGAAAAGCAGGAAGTAGTGTTCTGGCTATTATGTTACACATCCAGTCACTCCAGCCTTTATACATTACATTTTTGCCTAACTAACTATATTAGATACATTTTTTTATTTTGCACAGCCTATTTATTTACCCAGTTTTTATTTTTACACTGAACAATTCCTTTAACAGCTCCCCAGACCCCTGTAGAAGTTTAGCGCTCTTGTCCAAACATAGTGTGATGTGGTGAGCTCCTATCTATGGCAACAATTAAACCACCAGTTGGGCCCTGTATATCATACCCATTTCAGACTTACTGGACAGTCCAGATTTTGCATTTTACAGCTTCAGAAATCATGGAAGTGAATCATGCAAAGAGGCTTCCTTCAGAAACTCCCTTATGGCCGCTCTGCTCCTAAGAAAAATGTGGGAGTTAAGAGAGAAACTGGAGGTTTCAGAAGGAAAAACTTTTGTAGATAAAAAGAAGGGGAATAGAAAATTGAGTTTGTGATTAAGAAGACAGGAAACAGACCTTCCCCCAAGAGAGAGAAGAAGAGAATATATTGGGAAAAAGATTAAGTAGGAATATAATTGGACTGGTGATCAGAAGGTGAGAAAGAAGAGAGGAAAGGGCTTGACTAAATAAAAGAGAAGCAAGAAGTAAAAAAAACAGGAGAGAAAAGGTAGTAGAGAAGAGAAGATAATGATATAATAGGGGGCTGGAATGGAGCAAATGACTGGAAGGTGGGTCTCTTTGTAGACTTCTCCACTTTAATAATGTTCATCTTCAGCAACTTTCCAGCTGTTCCAGCTCCTTCTACCAAGCACAGCCTTCATCTGCAGAGCCACGGGTTGCTACTCACTCGCTTAGAGGAAACAAATTGCCTCTTCATTTCACTGTTTCTCCCCAGCATTCCTTTCTGCTCTTCACATGCTCACAATAAGTGCCTGCAATTATATCCTTCCATTCCGCCTTTCAATTTATCCAATCATTTCTTAGAGATGCCTGTGGTGCCCACACTCGGGGGGAAAAAACGAAAGCATTTTAGCCTGAGATGTCATTATTGGCTGCGTTGCTGTGCACATTACCCGGCGTGAGACTTGTGCATAGGAAGGCAGCCATGCAATAAATAAAAGCCTAGCACGCCTCTGATTAATGCCTTTTGCTACTGTGCCTGGCTTTCTATTGATTAAAGAGCAACGGAACAATCGCATTTCCTGAGACATTCGTTAAACATCTTATTAATGGTTATGTCTTTATATAGACCCTTGATTCATTCTGAGACTGCCAGGTGACAGATTAGGCTACCCTTTCATAGTTCAATCAGTATATTTTATATTCTAAAAAGGAACATTTACTATAAATAGTGCATAAATAAGCACAAGCATGTTTCGGTTTTTTTACAATGTGTGGAAGAAAACTGTGTCCCAGTTTGGCAGCTCTCCCTTAGGAGAAGGAATTGTGCCTTGATTAAAGCCAAATCAGATTCAGCAGGTTATTGATGTCCTTCAGGCACTTTGTGCATTTACTAACGGGCTCAGGCGTAACTTCGCTAGCGAAAGAGACAGACGCTAGCGATCATTCACACTCTATCGCCAGCCAAATTTTCGCTCTGGCGAATGGACGTAACTCTGCAAATTCACTAAGATGCGGATTTTACTGAACGTTACCTCTTTTGCCAGACTTGCCTTCACCAGCTCAGACCAGGAGAAGTGCAATGTAGTGCATAGGACTTCCTCAATTTTTAGTGGAAACATTTTCTAAGTCCCAAAAATGCTGGCGTCTTTTCCTCTTTTCAGAGTGATAGCCTGCAAAGGTCCGTAAAAAATCTTTTTGGGTAACCAGGTTCCCCCCTACATTTCTTAACATATGGAACATAAACTATACACTGGGCTCATGTGCAGGGCAATATAACAACTTTATTTTCTTTATTAAGGTTCCCTGGACTTGTGTAATGTAATGTATTTGCTGCAACATATACTTCCATTCAACTTTATAATATACTGCCGTATGCAAATTAGGCAACGCTAACGCATCTTCGCTTTGTAACGCTAGCGAAAATTTGCCAGCGTTCAGTGCCCTGTACGCAATTTTGCATTTTAGTGAATTAGCGTTGTCCTAATGAATTTACGCCTGGCGAAGTGTTGCAATGGCTGCGAAGCTGTCACTAGTGAATTTTCGCCGGTTAGGGAATCTGCCCCCTATGGGTGAGCTATTTAAAGCAGGACCATTGTAAAAATATTTTACCATAATAGGCAGGCTATTTGAATAAAAAGGGAAAGTTGTGCCCAGCCACACTGAAACAATGGCAGCTTGGATTATATTTACACCACCAGTCAATAACACCTAGTAAAAATAGAATAAAAACAGAGAAAAATGCTTTGTTAAAAAGTAAATCTTTCATGCTTTGGAAAACCCAAGAAAAATGTTGAAACATAAAAACAGAGAAAAATAATTGTACATTAAAGGGGAAGTTCACCTTAGGACAAATGTTTGAAAGTGAACAGCCCATGCCATTACAAACATTTTTTTATAATTGATGTGGTTTTTTAAAATGAAGAGAGTTAAGGGCACATTTATCAAAGGTTGAATTTCGATTTCATGTGATTTTTTTTAACTCTAATAAATCCGAATATACTCAAAATTCAATTGGGGAGGGGGTTATTTAATAAAAAAAATTGAATATCTAAAACTCGAATGAATATGACCAACCTGAAAACTCGAATCGATTGTCGAATTAGAATGTCAGGAAGGCTAGTAACATCTTCAAATTGGTCACTGGACCTCTCCCATTGACTTGCACATGAACTTAGCAGGTTTTAGGTGGCGAATAATCGAATTCTAATTTTTAAAGGGTCTAGCTTTGATAAATCTCGAAAATTCAAATTTGAATTCGAATTAAAATTTGAATCGAGTTTGGAGAGTTTTGACCAAAATTTGAATTTTCAATTTAACCCTTAATAAATCTGCCCATTAATATAATCTAGTATTATTCTTATCTGCTGTTCGTCTTCTCCAGTACTGAACAAATCTCTTATTCCTTCTTCAGCTGATGTGTCATCAACCCCCTGCTTGTAAAAGTGGACCCTGCGCACAGGATAAAGAAGTAGTAAGGTAGGCCATTCAGTGCTACTGTGCATGCCCCTTTAATGTGCATGTCATTGAATCATTGGTACTGTAAAGCTGGCCATAGATGTAAAGATTTTTAAAAGATCTTTTTTATTATCAAGATTATCTTGAAATGATCATTTAAATGTACGATTTGTCCATCAACTAAAAAGACCATTTCAAGCGATGTTGTCTAGTTGAAAACTGAGGGTAGCTGCCTGCTCGGCCCTGCAAACATAGATAGATTTCACTGTGACCGATGAAAATTTTTTCACCTGGCCGATCAATTTTCTGACAGATGTCGGATGAAAAATCGTTCGATTCCCACTAACTTCACGATAATTTGACAGATTGGTCGGACTTCACTAAAATCGTCGTTCACCAAAGAAAAATCTTTGCTTTTATTGGGACCTTAAAGGGATCCTGTCATCACAAAACATGTTTTTTTCAAAACGCATCAGTTAATAGTGTTACTCCAGCAGATTTCTGCACTGAAATCCATTTCTCAAAAGAACAAACAGATTTTTTTTATATTCAATTTTGAAATCTGACATGGGGCTAGACATATTGTCAATTTCCCAGCTGCCCCTGGTCATGTGACTTGTGCCTGCACGTTAGGAGAGAAATGCTTTCTGGCAGACTGCTGTTTTTCCTTCTCAATGTAACTGAATGTGTCTCAGTGGGACCTGGATTTTACTATTGAGTGCTTTTCTTAGATCTACCAGGCAGCTGTTATCTTGTGTTAGGGAGCTGCTATCTGGTTACCTTCCCATTGTTCTGTTGTTTGGCTGCTGGGGGGGAAGGGAGGGGGGTGATATCACTCCAACTTGCAGTACAGCAGTAAAGTGTGATTGAAGTTTATCAGAGCACAAGTCACATGACCTGGGGCAGCTGGGAAATTGACAAAATGTCTAGCCCCATGTCAGATTTCAAAATTGAATATAAAAAAATCTGTTTGCTCTTTTGAGAAATGGATTTCAGTGCAGAATTCTGCTGGAGCAGCACTATTAACTGATTCATTTCGAGAAAATTTGTATTTCCCATGACAGTATCCCTTTAACTGTTACCTAATCCCTAACGTTGCTGGGCATGGAAGCCAGCAGACTGGAAGATGAACAGGAGAGCACTTGAATAGGAAGATAAATGATCTATTGTTCGTCAGGCAATCTATCAAAACTTAATTTCAGAATGAACTTCCCCTTTAAACCTGCAGGTGGTGTTTGTTCGTCCATCATAGCTATGAAGGGTAACTATTCTGTTGCATTGTGCTTTGTACAGAGGAATACTTATGCTAGTCTAAATTTGTGGTTGATTGCAGAACTACTGCCTTTACATATACAGCTAAAAGCCCAAAGAGCACATTATTGGCTGCTAAAGACCTATGATTACAGAACACATTTATTATAATATGGGGAAAAATATACTTTTCAATCAGAAAAGTAACAAGGCGCCAAACAAAATTACCCATGTCACAAATCCAACCATGAACAATGATTTCAATCTTTAATCGCTTTCCTGATGTCTTTGTGCTTTAGGGGATTTTTTTTCATGGTTGGATTTTATGTCAGTGCAAAAGGCTCAGTTTGATTAAATTAGATTAACTCTTGGATGGAAAATGATTCATGTAAAAGTACTGTAGTGACACAGGAGCTGTTCATCTTGGATCTGCAATATACCCTTCAAAATTTGATTGTAACAATTGCATTGAGACTTTAAATTGGAGTCAGGTGACGTATAAAGGTTTTGGAATCAGACACTCATGCTCTTATAGTGCCAGGGCCGCCATCAGAAATCACAGGGCCCCATACTAAAAATGTCCCGGGCCCCCTGGGCTGCGCCCACCACAAGCCCCACCTACAGGTCTGCCCTCCCCACCCCACAGGTCCACCACACACTAAAAAAAAAAACATTGGGGGCTATGGTTCCCACATGTTAATAAAAAATTATTGGTGGTCAATGCCCCTCCCCCATTGAAAAAAACATTTGTGGTCAGGGCCCCCCCATTTAAAAAAAAAACATTTGTGGTCAGGGCCTTCCATTAAAAAATATTGGTAGCTAGGACACCACATGAGGAAAAAAACTCCAGGGTCCCCCCCACACGTTATAAGAAAATTGGTGGCCAGGGCCCCCCTTAAACGTCCATGAAAAAAAACTTGCCCTCCCAGAAGTTTAAAAAAATTTGGTGCCCAGGGCCCCACCACACAACAGGGACCACAAAGGGTTTCCTTTAGGGGGGTCCTGCCATGTTACACTTACTTCATTAGTGGGGCCCACCAGCTGTCAGTGAGCTGCCAACTACAGAAGGGAGGAGGGGAGCACAGGTGGCTGCATCTTCTTCCACTGGCATCATTTTCTACCCTTATTGGTCACAGAATTTCAAGTCCTGGAAAAGCTGCATGGTGATTTGATGAGCTGGAGGAGAAGTTCAAACCTCAGTTATCCAATCCCTGAGCAGCTCAACCGGGACTTAAACTCAGTGACCAATAAGGGGAAGTAATGGACAGAAGATCCCTCCCCTTGTGCTCCCATCCTGCCTTCCCGAAGTCAGCAGCTCTCAAGAAGTAGGGGGGGCCCGGCTAATCAAAAAAAAGGCCCTTACCCTCGGGCCCCCTACAACTCTCCCCCTTGTCCCCTCCCCGATGGCTGCCCTGTATAGTGCTGTGTAACATGCTGGCACTATATAAATCAATGATGATGATGATGGTATTGCCATAGTATCATTTACAGATCAGTAGGCTGCTGTCCATGGTCCTGAAAGAAAGCTCATGGCTTGTGCAAAGCTCAGTTCATTAATAAGAAGAATATTCATACATGTTAGCCTAGGGAAAGCTCTAAGATTGATTGTTGGATCTAGCAGAGATGGAAATAGTAGAGAAGTGTCAATAAGCCTTGTGCCACATTAAGCTTGATTTTGTCACTTACAAAGAACAGCATCATCTGGTTTTAAATAATAATAACAACAACAGTAATTATTCTACAGACCCCAGACCAATGGGCAGGTAAATATTAAATATGCTTTTTCTTTTATTAAATTAAAAAAATGGCGGATTAAGGAGACAGTAGTGCATAATGAGAAAATTAGGGCAAGATGGAGACTGTAACACTTTGGGGCAGATTTTCAAGGGTCGAAGTGAAATTTGAAGTAAATAAAAAATTGAATTTCAAGATATTTTTGGGTAGGAAAAAATAGGCCAAAATTTGATTCGAATTTGAATGTGACTATTTGAATATCAAAATTTATCATGTGCTGTCTCTTTAAAACAACAACTTCGACCATTCGCCATCTAAAGCCTATCGAATTGCTGTTTTAACCTATGGGACCTCCTAGAACCTATTTGGAGTCATTTGGTGGACTTTGAACAATCGAAGATTTTTGTGCAAATACGATCAAATGCGCTAAAACTTAGATTCAAACTCTTCGAATTCAGCCTATTCACCCGATGTTAAAAACTTTTTTTTAATAATTTTTTTCTTTTCGAATTTCGAAGTTATGGGAGTTCACAAAAAATTTGACTCTTGATAATCCTGCCCCTTTATGTTATAGTGGCTTGATCTGCGGTCATTTAGTTGTTGTTGATGTGCTACTCCCTGTTAAAGGCTGTCCATGGGCTGCTGGTAGTTGTAGTTCAACACATGAAGGGTCACATATTGGCCATACCTACTGCATATGAATAATGGTGCCCCACAACGCTTATTTTGCCCACTTTTTAAGTCTGTGCCAGTGGTATCTAGACAATATTGGGTTTCAAAAGAAGACGACACTTTTTCACAGATGGTATTCTGCCCTCTAGAATCCTTTCCCCCAGGAGCTAGCTCTCTACACTTGCAGCCCTGTCCTGTGGGAGAGGAATTGATACAGAGGACATAGGACTTAAACCAAAAGGACTAAAGCAGTAGTGTTTTCCTGGGTGTCAGGACTAGTTTTTATATTTCCATGCCTTGATTAAGGGGAAAAACCTGTCAACGTAGAGCTTTATGATTTATTTCTGTACCGAAAGTCTGAGACTTGATGTAATATAGGCCAGCTTTATGCTCTTTATTTAAGTTATATATCGATTATGTGCTCCGTGATGATGGAAAAGCCAATAAAATCATTAGGCGGAAAAAAAATAACCTTCCAATAATTCTCTTCTGTCCGGCCAATGGGCGAGGGGCCGGGGTAATGCCGGATGGAATGAGAGGGCAGCTGACATGTAACATCTGTGTTTATGAACCAGAAAACCGAGCTCAAAGCAAATCATGACATTAATCATCGTGGGACAGAGACAAATGGCAGGGGATTTTCTGTGTGACAAATGTACGGCACTTTGCATGCGGGACATAAATCTCTTGTCAACGAAGAGGCAGAGGCCCAACCTGCAGAGCTCTGGAGATGCCCAAGATCCAACATAAAGACAGGAGAAGCTATTAGAAGGAGTGTACATTAGATATTTATGAAACAAATGGTCCCATTTACCAAACACATACAGCGGGAATCAAATGAACTGAAAGACAGGAGGGGGTCATTAGGAACCCGCTCGGAGACATACGAGGGAGCAGTAAAATGTATAGAAACTGACACAGTGTTGATACCATAAACAGTAACTGTATACACATTAACGCCATTAGTAACTAGATAAACATTTCAGAGATTGTGAGCGTGTCTTCCAAGAAATAACTCCTGCATCAAAAGTCAGCGAACTCAATCCACGTTTATAATATAAAATAAAGGGGCAGGTGTGCTTTATTCCTTATAGGTTCCAAAAAATTCATAAACCATTAATAATTCAAATACAGGTATGGGACCTGTTATCCAGAATGCTTGGGACCTGGGGTTTTGCGGATAAGGGATCTTGCTGTAATTCTATTTAAAAAATAATTTAAACATTAAATAAACCCAGTGGGATTGTTTGGTCTTCAGTAAGCCGGGATAAAGTACAAGCTACTGCTTTATTATTACAGAGAAAAGGGAAATTATTATTATTTTAATAAAAATGGAGTCTATGGGAGACGGCCTTTGTGTAATTGGAGCTTTCTGGAAATATTCAGTTGTCCTTGTGCTGCCACAAACATGTATTAAACCAAAAGGAAATATGAAGCACATGAAGCAAATGTTTTTTTCACCAAAATTCAAACAATTAGGGGCCGATTCACAAAGGGTCGAATATCGAGGGTTAATTAACCCTCGATATTCGACTGGGAATTAAAATCCTTCGACTTCGAATATCGAAGTTGAAGGATTTTAGCGCAAATAGTGCGATCAAACGATCAAAGGATTATTCCTTAGATCGAACGATAAAATCCTTAGAATCGAACGATTCGAAGAATTTTAATCCAACGATCGAAGGAATATCCTTCGATCAAAAAAACGTAGGAAAGCCTATGGGGACCTTCCCCATAGGCTAACATTGAGTTCGGTAGCTTTTAGATGGCGAACTAGGGGGTCGAAGTTTTTTCTTAAAGAGAGAGTACTTCGACTATCGAATGGTCGAACGATTTTTAGCTCGAATCCTTCGATTCGAAGTCGTAGTCGAAGGTCGTAGTAGCCCATTCGATGGTCGAAGTAGCTCAAAAAACACTTCGAACTTCGAAGTTTTTTTACTTCAAATCCTTCACTCGAAGTTAGTGAATCGGCCCCTAAGTCTCTGCAAACTTTAATCAATGCGTGCATCTCCAGTTTTCTAGACATGGGAACTTCAGGGCCAAATACATTAAATACAATGAGAGGCAATGAGTTATGACACCCCAGATCCCCGTACCACATTAAAAAAAACAGGTTTCCTACAAGCTGGAGACAATTTGTTCATTGTAGAGATGAAAATGGAGTCAGGCACAGTTTGCATTGCTAAAAGTGCCTAGCCCCTTGCTCCACCTAGTGGTAGACATTAGTGATGGACAAATCTGACCCGTTTCGCTTTGACAAAAATTCATGTAATGGCGAAAATTTGGCAATATGCACATCAAACTTAAAACGCTAATAGAGAGAAAGGGAATTATTCACAGGTGTACAGTATGTTTGTTGGCTGGGGCTTAAAGTGATTCTGACTCTAAAAATGTTCTTTTGAAAATATTAATCAACATTAAAAGTTACCTATAGGTTATGTGGATAATTTTTCACTGATGTTCTGCTTTTGTAAGTAAATGTTATTTGAAGTTCCTAAAACTGACTGTTTTGGCAACCTGACTGTCCCATCTCAGCCTGTCACTTAGGAGCAGATTTATCAATCAAGGGTGGAATTTCGAAGTAAAAAATACTTCGAAATTCGACCATTGAATTAAAATACTTCGAATATCGGATTCAAACTTTTTTCATCGAATTTGTGTATTCGTAGTATTATACTTTGAATCGAAGTCAAAGTCGTAGTTTCCTATTCGATGGTCGAAGTATCCAAAATTATTTTGAATTTTGAATTTTTTTAAAAAAATGCCCTCGAATTCATTTCGACCCTTGATAAAACTGCCCCTAAAAGTTTCTAATGCTAACGGACTCCTGCTGCACAAATATGGCAGCCCCCTCATACAGGAACATGGGGGATCAGACAGGTAATGTAAAAGCATCAAGCAAATACTTTATGGCAAAATGATAAATAGCATTCAAAGACAATGTTATGATAGATAATAAAAAAAGGTTATTTTCTGGTGTCAGTATCTCTTTAAAAACTCCCTGCTTTCTCACTAGAGCTCCTGAGTTAAGGGTTGTCTGCTGGGGGACTTGATTTTAAATACACTACAAACTTAGAATGTTCACAGATAGTGTCGGACTCACGTACAATGAGGGGCCTTGACTTGGCACGTGAGCTTACATATTTTAGCCAAAGTGTGGTACTATCTCCTCATTGTTTGTATTAATTATTTTTAAAGGCAATTTTTCATCTTCTTTTTGTGTAAAAATATTGGCAGCTGGTCAGCTCCAGAATGTGGGTTAGACCAAGCACTGGTTCAAGAACAACATTTTACATTGTAGAGTGAATTATTTGCAATGTAAACTGTATAATTTAAAAATCATGGCAGAATCTTTTTAAGATTATCCATGATTTTTAAGATTATCAAACCTTTAAGATTATCCATGCTTTATGAAGTTTATTTGACTAAATTGCAAAGGTGCCAATGTTGTTGGCCATAAAACAAACTCTGTGAATTTGGTACAAGCCATGAAAAAACCAAAAGAAGCAGATGCCAGTGCTAAAGCTGCATTCAAAAAGTACTAAGTGATTGCACTCACGGAATATAAAAATGCACAATAAAGAGATGAATAAGAGCATTTAGTTGGCTGGCAGGTACCTACCATCTGTAGAAACTAGAGGTTCTCAGGATCAACAAATGTGGACCTCTTTGATTTACTCAAATTCCCTTTAAGCAATACTCCTGCAGGTGGAGCAAATAGCTGCCTGCAGTATAAGCTTCGTAAGCCAGACAACATTGTGGCACTCAAAAGGCATTTTCATCAGTAAACCCTGTCTAAGGGTTGTGGCAGACGTGGCTACTCGGGGAGATTAGTCACCCAGCAACAAATCACATTCTTCTTTGGGTGACTAATCTCACCTACATACCTTCCTGCCGGCGAGATGGCACTCGGACCACTTCATTTTCAGAAGTCGCCTGAAGTTGCCTTCAGGCGAATTCGGAAAGCCGAAGCGATCTGAGTGCCACCATGCTGGCAATTTACATTCTACCCGTCGGAAAGGCATTTAGGGGAGATTAGTCGTCGAAGAAGAGGCGATTTGTAGATGAGTGACTAATCTCCCCCAATAGCCAAGTCTGCCACCAATCTTAAAGGGATCCTGTCATCGGAAAACATGTTTTTTTCAAAACACATCAGTCAATAGTGCTACTCCAGCAGAATGCTGCACTGAAATCCATTTCTCAAAAGAGCAAACACATTTTTTTATATTCAATTTTGAAATCTGACATGGGGCTAGACATTTTGTCAATTTCCCAGCTGCCCCTGGTCATGTGACTTGTGCCTGCACTTTAGGAGAGAAATGCTTTCTGGCAGACTGCTGTTTTTCCTTCTCAATGTAACTGAATGTGCCTCAGTGGGACATGGGTTTTTACTATTGAGTGTTGTTCTTAGATCTACCAGGCAGCTGTTATCTTGTGTTAGGGAGCTGCTATCTGGTTACCTTCCCATTGTTCCTTTTGTTTGGCTGCTGGGGGGAAAAGGGTGGGGGTGATATCACTCCAACTTGCAGTACAGCAGTAAAGAGTGACTGAAGTTTATGAGAGCACAAGTCACATGACTTGGGGCAGCTGGGAAATTGACAAAATGTCTAGCCCCATGTCAGATTTCAAAATTGAATATAAAAAAATCTGTTTGCTCTTTTGAGAAATGGATTTCAGCGCAAAATTCTGCTGGAGCAGCACTATTAACTGATTCATTTTGAAAAAAATGTTTCTTCCCATGACAGTATCCCTTTAATATAATCTCACCATTTAGTGTGTGTGTTGTGTACCCTGGAATTCCCTTTTCTGCAGTCCTAGGGCCCACTGTGGGAAATTATCTGATGCGATTTTCCAAGAGTTGGGTGGTAGGAGGGTGCTCTCCAGTCAATAGGGGTAAAAATGTTAAGACTGGGCTAGCGGGACACCGGGAATAAAACTTAGTGGGCCCCCGTCGGCTTAGACCTACTCCCCCGGCTGACCAGCTGTTGTTTTTGCACATGCATGTGGTGTTTAGATGTTGGGAGGGGGTCACCGCGGACTGCCAGGAGGGTCCTTGATTTTGCAGCCCTATGGGCCCTAAGGCTCCATTCGACCATACCTCCCAACAGGTTGGCGCGCGTACCACAGCAATTTTTTTTACCACACCCAGTTTTGTGGCCACACCCCCTAATTACCATGTTCGTTTTACACAATTTGGTAGGTTATGAAAATGTGAACATATTTCTGTTGGGTGTTTTGTTTCAGTTATTACAGTTTTGCTAATGAAGGTGAATTGCCCTTCATTCTGTGAGTCTAAAGCTGGCCACAGACACAAAGATTCAATCGTATGAATCAAGGTACGATCGGACTTCCCCATCTCCCGACCTGCCATCCAATTAAGTTAGAAACTTTGTTTCTTTTCCTGGCTGTTCAGTGCAGAGAAAAACAGGACTTTCCAGTACAAACGAGGGACTGCGGGTTGAGCTGTCAAAAGAGGAACTGTCCCTCTAAAAACGGGACAGTTGGGAGGTATACATCCGACCCTTGGGGTAATTGGGGAATCACCAAAGATCCCGGTGCCAAATCATCTATACACTGAAAAGGCCTGATCATAAAACCACAACTCCAGTCCTGTACAACTATATCACAGATGCATTGCAGTAAAGCAAGATTGTTTCCAGGCGCTGTCACAAAGACAAATGAGAGGAAGAAACACGTAAATAAAGGAGCTGCCTATAAGGAATTATAGAAATAACCCCAACCCCATAAGGTAAACCCTGAGCTGGGAATGACACCTGCATCTTCTGCCTGACGGGGGGAATTCAATGAAACATAAATGAGCAAATGATATGTTTCCCCATCTCCTGAGATCACGTCCCATTTATTATTCAATCACAATTACTCATATCCAGCCCAGAGCCTTGAACCCTCCTAATCAGCTGTCTCTCCCCTTTGTTCAGAATTCGCTCGCTTCTCACTGTCATTAGCAAATGAGATCAACTTTGTCAGCATTCCTGATTTCAGAGAATTCTCTGTGTCTGGTATTGTATGAATTGTGCTGCGGAATCGCTTCCATGCCAAGGGGACCCTGTTGGTTTATGTAACGATAAGGAAAATCCGTACTAAATCAAATTCCTTTTTTCCGGATAATATATACGTATGTGTATGTATAAACCCTATAAACATAATAGAGAGGTGTGATAACCAGTAGTACTCTACTACACAGCAATTTATGTTCATGAGAAGATCAATACCCTATTGATTGCTAATGCATTTCTTCTCATTTCTCCTATTTCTAAAGATATCATAGAAATATTAGGGAAATTCCTACTCCAATGAAAACTGGGAGTGCTTAAAATGACAAATATGTCACCTGTTACCTGTAAACCCAATTGTCCAGGAAGCTCTGTATTATGGGAAGTCCATCTCCCATGGACTCTATTTTAAAGGAGAACTAAAGCCTAACTAAAGAAGTAGCTAGAAATGTTGTACATAATGTTTTGTGCTTCTGTACCAGCCCAAGGCAAGCACAGCCCTTTAGCAGTAAAGATCTGTGTCTCCAAAGATGCCCCAGTAGCTCCCCATCTTCTTTTCTGCTGATTCACTGCACATGATCTGTGCTGCTGTACAATATACAGTACACATAGGGTTGCCACCAGGCCGGTATTTTACCGGCCTAGCCGGTAAAACACCTGCCAAGGCCGGGGCCGGTATTACAAATTTACCGGCAATGTAGCTGCCGGTAAATTTGTAATACCCTTAAAAAGACCCCCTCAGCCAGCCCCCAATCCCTTGTAAATCTTACCTTGTCCTTCGGTTCTTGTCCTGGCCGCGCCGTGGCCCCGACCCTATGCGGCATAACCCCGCCCCCTTTGACATCATACCACGCCCCCTTTTTGTGCCTGCCCCCACCAGCCGGAATTTTTTTTGGGAAAAGGTGGCAACCCTAAGTACACATAAAATAGAAATGTCACAATATAAGGCTAATTAGTAATTAATACAGATAATTACTACATGGCAGCACAGAAACCAGTGCAATTAGCATCAGAATTTAATAATCAGCAAACCTGTAGCATCAGCTTATATTACAGCCAGGGAAGCTCATTTTCTGCTGGATAATTAGTGACGAGCCCTAAGCTTAGCTTCTCAACAGCCAATCAGAGCCCACTGAGCATGTGAGTGTCACAGACACTTTCCAAGATGGTGACCCCATGTGACAAGTTTGAAGTCCTGGATCATTGCTGCTATTGACAAGCTGGAACTTTGGGCTGGTGCAATAGGTTCAGAATATAAAATATGCAATTTTTACCCATATTCATTTTTAGGGTTTAGTTCTCCTTTAAGCAAAAAATTCTAACTTTAAAAACAATTTCCTTTTCCCTGTAATAATAAAACAGTACCTATTGTACTTGATGGTAACTAAGCTGCATGGATCCATATTAGTGGTAAAACAATCCTATGTTTCAATGGTTTTAGAAATAAAGGGGGGTCATTTATGAACACTGGGCAAAGTTGCCTGTGGGCAGTTACGTATGGCAACCAATCAAATTGTTGCATTCATTGTGCTACCTGTAGCTGCCTGAATAAAACCAAGCACTGATTGGTCGCTATTGGTGGGGCTAAGTCCCATGGTTTGGAGATCTGAAATACGAAAAAAACAGGTCCCAAGCATTCTGGATATTAGGTCCCATTACTGCAGAAATATTGCTTATTTGACACCTTATAAACAGGGTCCTTACTAATTTGTGGGTGACTTTTCTTCAGTGCAGTAACCTATAACAACCAACAATATGTAAGTCTTATTTGTTCACTGGAGTTCAAATGTCTTTGTTACACTTTTCTCTTTAGAGTGAATTAAATAGAACATAACAGTAAAGGTAACTTTGCTGGACAAGGGGGTCATGTAATAAATGTTCTTAAGTCTTCTCCATGTCTATCCAAGCAGCAGTTAGCATTTATTGCTCAGTTGTTTAAAAAAACAAAAATTTGTTGCTATGGGTTACTGCCTGGTTTAGACCCAGACAGTGTGGTATTTTGTAAGTGCTGTCCGAGTAAAAACTGCCTGCCCAGCTTTACAAATTAGGAAAAAGCAGGCAGGAGGAAGAGGTGATCCCGCCCCCAATATGTCATTGACCCGCCCCACACGTCATCAGTTTGCCCCCATTATGTCACGTTCCCCCGTCATTAATGTGCAGGAAAATTTAACAAAGAAACCAAAAACACTATAAGCCTTTCTAATGAAAACAAAGGGTTATCTTATTGGAAGGCCAACACATAATGGGGGGGGGGGGTAAATAATCCCTTATAATACATGAGTGATACTCAGAGTCCCCTGTATAACTCAGCCTGCACCCTTGTGCCTTTATATGGTCACATAACCCTTCAGTGACTTCTAATCTCCTTATCATTTACAGTAGGGGGTACATTATCCCTTATAATACATGAGTGATACTCAGAGTTCCCTGTATAACTCAGCCTGCAGCCTTGTGCCTTTATATGGTCACAGAACAACCCCTCAGTGACTTCTAATATCCTTATCATTTACAGTAGGGGGTACATTATCCCTTATAATACATGAGTGATACTCAGAGTTCCCTGTATAACTCAGCCTGCAGCCTTGTGCCTTTATATGGTCACAGAACAACCCCTCAGTGACTTCTAATATCCTTATCATTTACAGTAGGGGGTACATTATCCCTTATAATACATGAGTGATACTCAGAGTTCCCTGTATAACTCAGCCTGCAGCCTTGTGCCTTTATATGGTCACAGAACAACCCCTCAGTGACTTCTAATATCCTTATCATTTACAGTAGGGGGTACATTATCCCTTATAATACATGAGTGATACTCAGAGTTCCCTGTATAACTCAGCCTGCAGCCTTGTGCCTTTATATGGCCACAGAACAACCCCTCAGTGACTTCTAATATCCTGATAATTTATAGTAGGGGGTACATTATCCCTTATAATACATGAGTGATACTCAGAGTTCCCTGTATAACTCAGCCTGCAGCCTTGTGTCTTTATATGGTCACAGAACCCCTCAGTGACTTCTAATATCCTTATCATTTACAGTAGGGGGTACATTATCCCTTATAATACATGAGTGATACTCAGAGTTCCTTGTATAACTCAGCCTGCAGCCTTGTGCCTTTATATGGTCACAGAACAACCCCTCAGTGACTTCTAATATCCTTATCATCTACAGTAGGGGGTACATTATCCCTTATAATACATGAGTGATACTCAGAGTTCCCTGTATAACTCAGCCTGCAGCCTTGTGCCTTTATATGGTCACAGAACCCCTCAGTGACTTCTAATATCCTTATCATTTACAGTAAGGGGTACATTATCCCTTATAATACATGAGTGATACGCAGAGTTCCCTGTATAACTCAGCCTGCAGCCTTGTGCCTTTATATGGTCACAGAACAACCCCTCAGTGACTTCTAATATCCTTATCATTTACAGTAGGGGGTACATTATCCCTTATAATACATGAGTGATACTCAGAGTTCCCTGTATAACTCAGCCTGTAGCCTTGTGCCTTTATATGGTCACATAACTACTTAGTGACCTCTAATATGCATATATTTTACAGTAGGGGGATTAAACTCTATATATTTTCAGTAATTGGTATTCATTAGCAGTGACCTACATCCCCCACTTATGTTGAAAAGCGGTTTCAGCATATCCCACTATTTTTAGTCCGGAGGACGCTTTGTTTGACAAAGTCGCTTTCCCTGGAGAAAATAGATGTTTCTTTTTATACCTTCCATTAACTTGCCAGATACACAGTGAGTCACAGCTCAGATGTCTGGCTGCAACAGCTGCAGAGCTTACGTTTATTCAGATCTTCCTCCCTTTATTCCAGTTATTGGAAACATATGGGCAAAGTTGCCTCCTTTCCAAGCCAAGCTCCTGAACATTCCTTCTGTGCCTCCTGCTTGTGTCTCAGATAAAATAAAATAAATACAAAATAATAAAAATAATACAATGCTGGAGGCTTATCTGTTTAGGCCTCGAACTGGTGCTCAGGTAAAGCTGTACGTGGGAAAGTCCATCATGTGCCCCACCCCCAGATTTGAAATACATCTACAGGTATGGGATCTGTTATCTGGAAACCCGTTATGCAGAAATCTCTGAATTACAGGAAGGCCATCTCCCTCAGACGCCATTTTAATCCAAATAATCCAAATTTTAAAAATGATTTCCTTTTTCTCTGTAATAATAAAACAGTACTTTCTACTTGATCTCAGCTCAGATATAATTAATCTGTATTGGAGGCAAAAAATCCTATTGGGTTTATTTAATGTTTTTTTTTTTTAGTAGACGTCAGGTATGGGGATCCAAATTACAGAAAGATCAGTTATCCGGAAAACCTCCCAAGGTTTCTGTATAACACATCCCATATCTGAGCTAATTTAACAGCTACTGGGAGGAGCGCAGGTTGGATATCTCTTAACTACAACAAATGTTTAAGTAGGAAGCAATGCAACAATGTGTTGTTTGTCATTTTAAAGGGGAATTGTAATTGTTTAATTTGTTTTAGGGAACAGGGATGCTATGGTAACCGTATTTTATAACAAGCATCCATGTCTTGTTTTCATGGCACCTCCATGCCTGGTTTTATCAGTTAATTCCTCCAGTGGTATAAATAAGCCCAGAGATGAGTGATGGGTTGGCATTGTAGTTAAAGGGGTTGTTCACCTTTAAACAAACTTTTAGTATGATGTAGAGCAGTGATCCCCAACCAGTAGCTTGTGAGCAACAAGTTGCTCTCCAACCCCTTGGATGTTGCTCCCAGTGGCCTCAAAGCAGGTGATTATTTTTTAATTCCAGGCTTGGAGGCAACTTTTGGTTGTGTAAAAAACAGATGTACTGCCAAACAGACCCTCCTCTAGGCTGCCAGTCCACATAGGGGCTACCAATAGCCAATCACAACCCTTATTTGGCATCACCCAGGAACATTTTCCGTGCTTGTGTTGCTCCCCCACTCTTTTTAAATCTGAATGTTGCTCACGGGGGAAAAAGGTTGGGGACCCCTGATGTAGAGAGTGATATTCTGAGACAATTTGCAATTGGTTTTCATTTTTTATTATTTGTGTTTTTTGAAGTGTTTAGCTTTTTATTCAGCAGCTCTCCAGGTGGCAGTTTCAGAAATCAGGATGCTGGGGTGTAACTTACCCTAGCAACCAGGAATTGATATGAATGATACTGGAATATGAATAGGAGAGGCCTGAATAGAAAGACGAGTAATAAAAAGTAGCAATAACAATACATTTGTAGCCTTACAGAGCATTTGTTTTTTTGATTGGGTTAGTAATAGTGACCCCTCATTTGAAAGCTGGAAAGAGTCAGAAGAGGAAGAAAATAATTAAAAACTTGAAAAAAGAAAAAATAACGACTAATTTAAAAGTTGCTTTGAATTATCCATTCTATATCAGTTAACTTGAACGTGAACCACCCCTTTATGTAGGGGGATCACTATAGGACTTGTGTTGGATGTATACGATTGTTTTCTCTATTCAGTAAGCATGATTTATGCTTTCCGCTCATTAGATGACAGTAATTAGTTGTAAGAGATCCAGCGTGTGCTTCTTCCATAATCATTAAAAGGACACATTCTATCAGAGGGAAGCCAACGTGACTCCGGCGATGGACTGGAGCTGCAACGTGCGGCAGAACATCTAATGCTGTGGGTGTGCTTGGCACCGGCTCACGTGCAGATGGGACATCATCAAATGTTTTTTTTTTATTCCTGAATTTAATTTAAATAGAGATCTTTCTTTGGAGACGGAATGTTAATCCTACATTACAATCTGAACATACTGTAGCTGTAGAACATAGATGCATGGCCATAGCTGTTCCCCAGATATGGGTGATCTCAGTGATCTCAGTACATAGATCTAATAGCTCTTGTTATTGTGTAGTCTGGTGGTTACATTTTGTTCTGTATCAAAATACAGGGGAAACTGTCTGCGTAAATCAAACCTAAACCTCATGGTCTCTGCATGTGTAAAGTGCATTATTATGGCATAGGGGATGATTGCTACTCCAGAATATCTCAGCCAACAGAACATACCCAAATCCACCACTGCCACTTCCTATTCATTTCACACAGCACCGATAATGGCACATTTCAACCCAAAAAAATGCTCTAGTGAAAGATATTGGGTGCAATATGTTGCAGGATTAGCATTTTCCATTGAAGTGAAGTGACTTTGGTTTGGGAGCATCTTCATAGGCAAATGCTTGATGTGCCATTGAGGTTAATCCTTATACTCAGATCCAAGGTAGGTCCTTATAATGCACTTTACACATGCAGAGACCCTGAGGCTTAGGTATGTTTTAGGCAGTTTCCCCTACATATAAGTGGTCCTTTGATTCACCCAGGCAGCTATTGCCTTTTTCCTGGGTTCATTGTGGTTACAGTTTCCCCAGTAGGTGGCAGCATTTAAAAGTTTAAAAGGAAGAACACACACATGTTCAGGGGTCTTCACCACTGGCCGGTAATTTTGTTTTGAAAGGTAGCAACCCAAGACCTGGTGGGCCCTGCCAAAACAGACCCGTCCTCAGCCTGCATGGGGCCACGCTGCCACCCTACTGGCCCAGAGTGAGAGAACAGGTATGGCCAGCAGCACGGGGGGCCTAGAGGGGGGCTGTGACTGGGGACCCAGAGGGGTGGTGGGGCCCCATTGTAGAATGCCCTGGTGGGCCACGGACACTCCAGTCAGACACTGGAAAAAGGCACCTGGCCTAGCAGTATTTGCAGCCTGAGTTCCATTAAATGTGTGTGCCTTGCCCCACTACCTAGCTGTCCAGAGACTTGGCACCAAAGTGAGGGAAAGAGACTTGTGGCGAATCAGCGGGTAGAATAGTTGGCGCCAAAGGAAAGAGAAGGGTGCGCAAAACTTAGACAAGTGATGTGTATGGTGACACGTCCTCTTAGGTCTAGAGACCATGAAATGGCCTGTCGGGTTACAAGGAAAGCTGGTGCCAAGGAGGGAGCAGTTAAAGCACTGACATCACGGTGGCCATCTTAGTGCACAGTCAGACAGCAAATGGAGCAGTTGTGTGTTTGGTGAGCTCTGTTACAACACGGGCAAAGTTGAAATGGCTGACAGAGATCAAGCAAGAAAAAGATCCCTTCCTGCTAAACTGGCCAAGGAAGTAGCTTTTGATGCGGGTAACGGTTACATTTGGATTGGCACCTTTGCTGAGAAGGTAACCACAGAGAGAGGCCACAAAATGGCTCCTGTATGCAGACAATGTGATGTAGAAGCCTATTACGCCCTAAACAATGAGGAGGAAAATGCCCCCACTGCCAGCAGGCTTGATGGGTGGGGCCGCTTCGAGCAGAGCACAAGGTGGGATCCAGGAAGAACCCTGAGCACATGTGTCTTTTCCTTTTTAAACACTACCACCTTCTGGGAAAACCTTAAACTATAATTGACCCAGGAAAAGCGACATAACTGCCTGGGTGAATCAAAGGACAACTTAGGTGTCCAAATACAAATCTGCCTGAGTAAAACATACCTAAATTTAAAGGTCTCTACACACATGTACTTGGAAAAAGTTAAAGGACCAGTAATACTCAAAAAAGGGTGTTCTGTGAATTTAATTGTGCGTGATATGAAGATATTCAATGTGGCCACAAATCTGAGTTTCAGAAGGGCTGGAATGGGGGGTTAGGTAGACAAAAGTGATACGTGTCTAGTGCCCCCCACCATTATGCCCTAGGCACTTGCCTCTCCTGTCTGTCCCTAGTTTCGGGCTCTTGGTGGCATTTAATTGATGCAGCCCTTTTAGCTGTATTTTTTATGACCCATAACATGATCTAGTTACCGTTTTGCAACCAGAGTATCAATTACTTGCTGTGCAAGGTGGGCTCTCTGTGGCTCTTCCACATATATAGCCATATTTTGTTGAAGGATGGTATCAAAAGGACATGAAGCCACCTGCAATGTTGCAGCAAAGAAACCCACCTCTTGTTTTACTGGAAATTCTGATACATACATGTAGGGACCCGAAGGGTTAATTCCCTACAGAGAGCCACATGGCTGAGCTATGGGGTTTCCCAGGGGCTGGGGCCAGAGCCATTGTGGGGGCAGCATGGCAGATAACGGAGGAAGCCACAAGGTGTCGCTGCTGCACCACTATAAAAGGAGATGCCATGTGCTCACGCAGCCATTGTTATAGGTTACAGATTACTGTTACAGCCATCTGACTGCTGAATACTATTTCAGGAGTAGATAGTGATTCAGGCTGCAGGATGTAGAGGCAGACGGCCTCTGAGGCTGGGGTAGTCGGCCCCAAGCCTGGGAGCTAGACTTAGAGGGTCTGGAGCTCCAAAATCTGCAATTCTGTATGCTCAGGTCATAGACAACATTGGGAGCTGGATGTGAGGAGTCAAGGGGGTAATCGTGCTCGCGTTATTTACAGCATTGGGAGTAGGGTTGCCACCTGGCCGGTATTTTACCGGCCTGGCCGGTAAAAATGATGGCTGATACCAATGTTATTAATAGGGAAAAAAGATAAAAATATAGGAAGGCCGGTATTTTTTCCAAGAAAAGGTGGCAACCCTAGTTGGGAGTAATAGCCTGAAAGATTTAAAGCTTTGTTGTGTGCTCGGCTAGGAGATCCTGGAGCTTCTAAAGACCTCATTACTATGGATGCCTGTTCCAGCTCTGTGTGAGCCTACCCGTCTGTATGAATCCCCAGGGTGAGTGTTGTCTGAGGAAGGGTACAAAAAGAATAAGATCCAGCGATTTCCTGTTAGGGAAAACAGGCTGTTTATGTGCCTGCCACGTGGGAGCAAGTACTTTCCAGCAGGAAAGGTATTTGGGCAGGTAGTGCTGGGACATTGATACTCTTTTGGGAAAAAAGGACTGAGACTCTGATTCTGCCAAAGGGAGTCGTGTGGGACTTTGCCTGGCATGAAGTTTCCCAGGGGAGTGGGTTATATTTGTATAATGTAAATGCTGTTTTTACTTACCCTTTAATTTGCACTTTCTTTTTTATAAATTTGTTGTTTTTTTATAAAAGCAAAGTGTGTGTTGAATGTTATTCCTAATGGGCCACCCGCAGGTGTATTCCCAGGTCCCATTAGGTGGAGGCACTGCCAGAGAAGAATTCCCAGTACCCTTTCACCTTGTAAAGGGGACTCAGGACCTGTAAGTCGGTAATAATGTACAACCTTGGCACCAGGGGGGTCGGCAACAGGGTGTTACATACAAATACAGGGACATTTTAATCCAGGAAGGGGAAACATCTCATCAATTCCATTCCATTGTTGCTTGTTTATTAGATTGTAAATTAAAACCTTTTTCATTATGTTTATGGCCCCTCACTGAAATTGGACAGAAAATATATTATCATGAAATATGCAGTAGGGACGTAGGGAAGATATTCATAATTCATGGCCGAAGTTGAGGGAATGCTTTGGGTTTGCCTTTTCTGCATTATATTATCAGGCTCTCAGATATGTGCTGGAGGGAACAGATTGGGAATGCACATACTGCCCTCTAGCATTCTTGGTGCATTTTGTAAATTCTCAGAAAACTTGATAGAAAAGCATAGCATCCTGTTATTCAGTAACATAACTACCCGGGTGCAGGCCGTGCAGCCCCACACTCCCCTTCAGAAGCGATGTTTGTGGCTTATTCACATGTGCGCAAACCAGCAGGCCCAAAGGGGGTGCGCGCTCTGGTGCAGTCGCACCCCCTGCACACCCGGTAGTTCCACCATTGCTATTTTTCATGTTACCTTAGAATGCCGTTTTTTAACTTTTTGGTTCATTTAACCCGTTAAATCCTGACTTTTAACAGCCCCATTGAGTTCATAATAAGTGTAGCCTTAGTCTCAAACAATTACGGATCCCCAAATGGGTTTCCTGTGTATCTAACCCAATCTTTGTGAGTGTGTCAAAATGGCAATTAGCCCCCCTTTTAATAAAATCACCCTTGGGTAACCACAATGCACTATCGTCAGCCAAAATGCCTGCAGCTCTGCTCTGAATATGCAAGTTCTAGAAATATTCATGAAAACATAAAGTAATATCGACTTTAAAGGGCACTTAAAATCCCAAAACAAGATTTGAGATTGTAACATTGTACCTTATTTTGTGGTTTACTAGATATATACCAAGCAGCCCTCTCAAAACGCACACATTGTGCTAGTGTTAATGAAAATATTGACTGAGATCCTAAAGACATTTTGAGGGGGACCCTATCTGCAGACAGATGTCCTTTCAGCCAATAAGAATGGAGCAGGCTGTACTATTTTGAATAAATAATTGTTTTTAATGAAAAATGAATTTTTTACATTAATTGCTTATATATAATGCACTGATTCCCTGCAATGTTAAAAAGTGTGCGCATGCTTCAGAAGTACTACTGTAGTTTATATTAATAAATGGCTGTAAAGCCAACTGAATAGGGCAAAAAAGGCACATATTTACAAAGATAAACACTAGATAAGCTGTGTAGAATCCAATGGATTTAGTCCTCATTGCTTGTTGGCAACAAATATTTTTTTTTTGTAGTGGCTTGATCATTAGATCATCCTCAGATTTAAATTTAGAAAATATATTTTTACTTGATATTACTGGTCCATCTTTGCTCCTCTGCTGCTTACCTTCTTGTGTCATACAGAAAATCCAGCATGTCTTTTTCCTTATTGGGTATTAGGAGCGGTTTAGGGCAGTAGCATGAACCCCATAGTGATGTCAGTAACATGATGAATAGGAATAGGCCTTGGGGTTGTGAATTCAAATTCAGTGCCTTATAAATCTGCCCTGCTGTACTCTGTAGCTCTTGAAACTGATTGGTTTGCATCTATTCATACTGCCCAAATTCCCATGTGTTTTCACAGCAAAAATCAACTGCAATGAGTAAATCCAAGCATTGCTTGCCTTACACGAAGGCAGGGGCGTAACTATAGAGGAAGCAGACCCTGCGGCTGCAGGGGGGCCCAGGAGTTATAGGGGCCCCATGAGGCCCTAATTCATATAAAATTTCAATAAATATTGGAGAAACAAGTCAACCCCAAAACATTTTGGGGGCCTGAAAAATAATTTGCTGTGGGGCCCAGTAATATCTAGTTACGCCACTGCACGAAGGGGAGAGATGAAAAGAGCCCCAAACTTTTTTATCAATTTAAATTAAAAAAAATGGGAAGCAACACAAGCATGAAAAAAAACCCAGTAAGGGCTGCAATTTGTGATTTGGTAGCCTCTGTGGCTTGGCAGACTACAGGTGGGTCTGTTTAGCAGTTCACATGGTCTTTATGCCTCCAAAACTTGCCTCCAAGTCAGAAATCCAAAAATAAGCACCTGCTTTGAGGCCACAGGTAACAACATCAAAGGGCTTGGAGCAGGGCCGGAACTAGGGGTAGGCAGAGTAGGCACGTGCCTAGGGCGCAAAGCTTGGAGGGCGCCAGGCCGTACCTTTATCCGCTCCCTATCCCTAGTCCGTCTGAGTGCGCTCCTCTCCTCTTCAGTCCTGCGTACTGTTTGTGCGCCTGCATGTACCGGAAGGGGGTGCTGGTCAGTCAGCGCGCATGCGCACGTTCTTCCAGCAGGCACGGTGGAAGGGGCGCCACGGCTGGCTGGGTTGCCTGGGGCGCCTGGCTGGCTTGGCCCGGCCCTGGCTTGGAGAACAACATGCTACCAGGAGCCACTGATTGGGGATCACTGTTTTGGTCAATTAGCAGCAGGAACAACAAAGAACCACTTTATTTCCACCACACTTCAGAGACCCTGGTGCAGTTACACCCACTGCCCCTCTCTAGTTATTCCATTATTACAAGTGAGTTTCTTAAAGGCAAGTTAAAGATGGCTAAAATGATGTACTTTGGTGAATGTTGTTCAACTAGTGCTAGGCCCCCCAGCTGAGTTTCTTGTTGAAGAATCTCAACACACAGCCTTTTGAAAGGAACCGTTCAGTATAAAATTAAAACGGGGTAAATAGATTATCTGTGAAAAGAAAAAAGTGTTTTCAATATTGTGTGTAAGCTAAAAGTGTAATGTATAAAGGCTGAAGTGAGTGGAGGTCTAACATAATAGCCAGAAAACTACTTCTTTCCTTCTCACCTCTCTAACTTCTTAGGGGGGTGGCAGTCAGGGAGATTAGTCGCCCAGCGACAAATATGCGCTTCTGCGGCGACTAATCTCCCTGAAATGCCTTCCCGCAGGCAACAAAATGAGTCGCCAGCGGGATGGCATATTATGCTTAGTAGGCAACTTGAATGGGGGTCCCCAGGGGCGATCCTGGCCCCTCTGCCGCCTGAGGCAGCAACAGTTGCAGCTGTCCCCCCCCCCCAGAAATTCGCTCTTAAAGTACCAGGAGCAGCATTTTTGCTGCCCCTGGTACCTAGTGGGGTGCTGCTGCCTGAGGCGACAGCCTCAACTCGCCTCATTGGGGTCCCATGAGACATAATTGTTCAGATAGTTTGCTTTGATCCTCAGCATGCAGGTCAGTTTCAAAAGCAAACTAACTGAACAGTTATGTCCCACATGGCCCCCCTTTAAGTTAATGACTGGTAACAGGAAGTAGTGTTCTGGCTATTATGTTAGGCATCCAGTCACTCCAGTCTTTATACATTACATTTTTGGCTAACTAACTATACTGAAAACATTTTTAATTTTGCACAGCCTGTCTGTTTTTCCAGTTTCATCCTTACACTGAGCAATTCCATTAACATTAACCTCTTTGCTGAATTACTGCACTGTTGCATTGTCACAAAATGCGTGGGGTGATCACATTTTTGATTTTGTACTGAGGTTGTCAAACTGAAATGGCAGATTGCTGCTCGGTTAATCTCTCCAAAACATACTGAGAGGTCTTCTTCTGAGTGACATTTACACTTTTTTTTGCAATGGCCAGAAGGAGGACAAAAGTTAAATTCCCAGTGGATTGGGGGCATGCCAAGGGGTTTTGTTACCGGCTAGGCCGGTAAAATACCGGCCAGTTGGCAACCCTAGTTGCCAAATGTCCGGATTTGCCTTGGACAGCCGGATTTTCAGAAGACAGTCTGCCCGGTTTTCCAAATAAGGAAAACCAGGCAGGATCTCCCCTGATTGACATGGTGATCAGCCAATCACTGATCACTGTGTCACAGCCCCGCCCACGTGATGTAGCGCACCCCAACCGCAATGTCACTGACCTGCCGCTGTGACGCCATGGCCCTGCCCCCTGACCAGATCGCAAACCGCACAAAGTTGCCAACTCTAATTCTAAGTAGGGTTCCTTTAATGAAAACAAATGAGCATCTTTTCTAGTTCTTTTCTTTACCTTGCTTATTAAAGGAAAACTAAAGCCCCAAACAATGCAGGTCTCTATAAAAATAGCTCATACGTAAAACCCTGCTTCATGTAAATAAACCATTTTTATAAAAATATACTTTTTAATAGACTGTGCCATTGGGTAATCCTAAATACAGAAAGAAATATGGGCCACCTCGTGGGATCTAATGATTTATGGTGCACACAAACAAACCAAACATGTTGGGTCACGTGAGCCAATTAACGGATAAAGTTCTGTGTTTTGCTTCAACACTTGTTACAGTTAGAGCTGCACTATTTCTGGTCAGGTGATCTCTGAGAATATCATAAATTGGGGACTCAAGGGAAAAGGGCAATATTTACTGATATGTATGGTCAAGTTCAGTAGGATTCTTACCCAATATGATGTAAACTAGCTGTTGCTTAAAGGGGTAGTTCACCTTTAAAGGGGTGTATTTTTTAGTATGTTAGAGAATGACTAATTCTAAGCTACTTTTTAATTGGCTTTCATTTTTTCTTTTTTATATTATATTATTTGCCTTCTTCTTCTGACTTTACAGCTTTCAAATGGGGGTCACTGACCCCATCTAAAACAAACGTTCTTTAAGGTTACATTTGGGATCATACTGGGAAGTATGACCACCATTCCAAATTTTGCATGACATATGTGAGTTTATTATTTATTTACTGTAAAGTTTGCACCCACTCAGTACAAATGATCTTGATGCCGCTGTTATTAAATGAAAATTATACCATTTAAAATGAATACTTAAAGGGGTTGTTCACCTTTTGGGAAACTGTTAGTATGATGTAGAGACTGATATTCTAATACTATTTGCAATTGGTTTTCATTTTTTTTATCACTTGTGGGTTTTGAGTTATTTAGCTTTATATTCAGCAGCTCTCCAGTTTGCAATTTCATCTGGTTGTTAAGGAGCAAATTACCCTAGCAACCATGCATTGATTGGAATAAGAGACTGGAATATAAATAGGAGAGGCCTGAATAGAAAGATGAGTAATAAAAAGTCACAAAAAAACATTTGTAGCCTTACAGATAGGGTTGCCACCTTTTCTGGAAAAAAATGCCGGCCTTCCTATATATTTATATTTTTGCCAGGTGGCAACCATACTTGCAGAGCATTTGTTTTTTTAGATGGCGTCCGCATACCTCCCAACTGTCCCGTTTTTAGAGGGACAGTCCCTCTTGTGACAGCTCAACCTGCAGTCCCTCATTTGTACTGGAAAGTCACGATTTTTTCTGCCTGAACAGCCAGAAAAAGAAACAATGTTTCTAACTTAATTGGCTTTTGGCAGAGAGCCCAGAACAGCCACAAGGTGCAGATAAGATACTTTTGTAAAAATTTTGAGATAAGCAAATAAGTAATTGTAACAATATAAGCTCTTGGGAGAAGTTAGACTCACAGCTTAAAGGGCAATTTGCTGTAATAACTGGAAAAAAAACCACAGTAATATGTTCAAACTTTCATAACCTGCCAAATTTTGTAAAATGAACATGGTAATTAGGGGGTGTGGCCACACAAATGGGCGGGGTCAAAAACTACAGAAAATAAAAAAAGAATAAATGAAGACCAAATGAAAAGTTGCTTAGGAATAGCCATAATGTAACCATTAAATGCCTTTCTTTTTTTAAAGCTGCACTTTGCACATCCTCATGTACAGTCTCTTCTGTGAATTGTATCACGTTGTCATTGTCAGGGAAGATAAGGAAAAGAAGTGATAGTGATTAGTGTCAGTCTCAGTGTTGCAGTTTATTTACATCATGCTGAGGAAATAGAAAATAAAGAAAAAAGTTCTGTATAACTCAGAGCATGCTAATAAAGTTGCTTTAAAAAAAAGTGTTGCTAGGAAGCGTTTGCCGGTTACCAGGAAGTGTTTCTTAGCGGATGGCATTTGCTGGGCGGGTTCTGTTTGCGCTGTCCAATCAGAGTTAGTGTTGCGATGCTGTACGTCTTGCCCGTGAAGGAGCAGCACGCAGAGGGCTAGTGTGGCAGGAGCGGTGAGTGCGCATAATTTGGGTATATACGGCACGGATAGTGATGCCATGAGGGAAGTCATGGGCCCAGGGGAAGGGAAGTCACTTTGGTTTAATAAGGCAAAATGGGCTCATGCAGTGGTGTAACTAGATGTTACTGGGCCCCACAGCAGATTTATTTTAGGACCCCCAACATATTCAGAGGTTGTCCTGTTTTACCAATATTTATTAAAATTGCTCAATAATTAGGGTTTCATGGGGCCCCCTATACCTCCTGGGCCCCCCTGCAGCCGCAGGGTCTGATTCATCTGTGGTTATGCCCCTGGGCTCATGGGAAGGGATTTAGCTGTGGGATAATGCGAATCATGAAGAAGGGACTGCTAATGGGAAGGAAAGATGGTTTTAGGAGAAAGGCAGTAACTTTGAGGCAGGAGAGCAAATTTGCACTTTGGCCAGTATCCCATGACAACCAGTCAAATGCATTTATGGTCCTGCCTGAAGCTCCATGGAAACTGATAACCACTGCTTGGTTGCTATGGGTTACTGCCCAGATTCAGCTTTGCCCAGAGGCCTACAGCAACCAATCAAATGTTTGCTTTCATTGTTCTCCTTGCAGCTGTCTGAAAAAAAAAAACCTTATCACCGATTGGCTGCTATTGGTTATTGCCCAGTGTTTATAAATGAGCCCTAGTTGTGTTTATGTGGGAAGGAGACGAGACTGTAACTGTGGGATGGTGTGTATAGTAAGGCAAGATGTGGGAAGGGGACAAGACTGTAACTGTGGGATGGTGTGTATAGTAAGGCAAGATGTGGGAAGGGGACAAGACTAACTGTGGGATGGTGTGTATAGTAAGGCAAGAAGTGGAAAGGGGACAAGACTGTAACTGTGGGATGGTGTGTATAGTAAGGCAAGATGTGGGAAGGGGACAAGACTAACTGTGGGATGGTGTGTATAGTAAGGCAAGATGGTAGGGGTTGCTTTTAAATTCTCTGCAGCACATCACTCCTGTGCATTTGTTTTGGCTAAATGACAAGGAAAGCCTAAAATATGTTGGGGTTGCCCATTTTGTGATGCCTCACCATTGACTCTAATCACTTACTTCTTATCCCAGGCTCATCCCAATATCAGTTTATTGCCCCGGACCTGTTGGGCATTAACAGTGTTATTCCTATACATCCGAAAATAGCTTCCATAGGCTAGTGGTAATTAATTACACTAAAAACCAGTAAAACTGACATGAAAGATTTGGTAAATTCATTTATTTTTTACTTGAATTGCAAAATAAGAAATAAATAACCACCTTCCTCCTTGTATGTGTGGGCAGCGAATGACTAAGAAGAGTAAAGCATATTTAATGATCCAGTCTGAGTATGTTAACGTTTTGATTGTTTACACCACAACAATAGGATACACAACAAGGGTCAATAAAACGCAGAACATGCATAATATGTGGGTCCTAACTGTATAAATAGTTTTTTGCTTCTTAAAGGGGTACATCACCTTAAAGGTGTCCACCTTCAAAACTTTTTCCAGTTCAGTTGTTTTCAGATATTTCACCAGAAATAAAGACTTTTTCCAATTACTTTCTATTTTCTATGTCTGACTGTTTTTCTAATATTGAAGTGTAAAGTTTCATTTTTCACCTTCTAAAGCAGCTCTGGGAGTGGGCGGTGGTCGCCGACCCTGTAAAGTGTAAACTGTTCTAAATCAATACATTTGGTTGATATATTTGTTATCTTTGTACTTGCTGAGCAGATTCCTTGAGTTAGAATTAATACAAAAGTTGCCAATATTCCACAGAAGCTGGCTGAAAATGTATCAACTAATAGTATCAACTAAATGTATCAAATAAATGGAGCAAATTGTAACAGTTTAGAGTCTGCGACTGAATTACTGAGCTGCCAGACTCAAACACCAGAGACAGGGACCTTCAACTATAAACTTAGGTTTTGGGAATATGGTAAAAAAAATGAAAGCCATTGAAAAAATTCGAATTCGAAATTCGAATTCAAAAAGACCAACCGAAATTAAGTCGAAGTTTTTTTTTTTGGTCGAATAGGTCCATTTTCAATTGAATAGGTATTTGAATCGTACGAATCAAAGGAATAGCACAATTCGAAGTCCACCAATTGACTCCAAATAGGTTCTAGGAGGTCCTCCATAGTCCAAAACAGCAATTCGGCAGGTTTTAGATGGCAAATGGTCGGTCTAATTTTTAAAGAGACAGTACATGATAAATTTCGATATTCTAATTTTTTAATTTTTTTCAAATTTGAATGGAATTTGGACTATTCCCTAGTAAGTAGACTATTAGTTTACCTAAGAAAACTATTTTTTAGGATGACCTAAGCTGTCAAAATATGCTAAAAATGTTTGTGTGTTTGTAATTTCACTTCTGTAACAAGACAGAAGACAAGAGGCTTCTAAATGTCTACAAAATGAAAAATCTTTAAAGTGATACTGACTGTAGGATAGCAGGTATAGTAGGGAGCGATGGTGTCTATAGTAACAGTGGATAATAGTCTCTGGGAAGGGAGTGTGACTGTGGGATAGCAGGTATAGTAGGGAGAGATGGTGTCTATAGTAACAGAGGGATAATAGTCTCTGGGAAGGGAGTGTGACTGTGGGATAGCAGGTATAGTAGGAAGAGATGGTGCCTATAGTAACAGTGGGATAATAGTCTCTGGGAAGGGAGTGTGACTGTGGGATAGCAGGTATAGTAGGGAGCGATGGTGTCTATAGTAACAGTGGATAATAGTCTCTGGGAAGGGAGTGCGACTGTGGGATAGCAGGTATAGTAGGGAGAGATGGTGCCTATAGTAACAGTGGATAATAGTCTCTGGGAAGGGAGTGTGACTGTGGGATAGCAGGTATAGTAGGGAGAGATAGTGTCTATAGTAACAGTGGGATAATAGTCTCTGGGAAGGGAGTGTGACTGTAGGATAGCAGGTATAGTAGGGAGAGATGGTGCCTATAGTAACAGTGGATAATAGTCTCTGGGAAGGGAGTGTGACTGTGGGATAGCAGGTATACTAGGGAGAGATGGTGCCTATAGTAACAGTGGATAATAGTCTCTGGGAAGGGAGTGTGACTGTGGGATAGCAGGTATAGTAGGGAGAGATGGTGCCTATAGTAACAGTGGATAATAGTCTCTGGGAAGGGACTGTGACTGTGGGATAGCAGGTATAGTAGGGAGAGATGGTGCCTATAGTAACAGTGGGATAATAGTCTCTGGGAAGGGAGTGTGACTGTGGGATAGCAGGTATAGTAGGGAGAGATGGTGCCTATAGTAACAGTGGGATAATAGTCTCTGGGAAGGGAGTGTGACTGTGGGATAGCAGGTATAGTAGGGAGAGATGGTGCCTATAGTAACAGTGGGATAATAGTCTCTGGGAAGGGAGTGTGACTGTGGGATAGCAGGTATAGTAGGGGGAGATGGTGCCTATAGTAACAGTGGATAATAGTCTCTGGGAAGGGAGTGTGACTGTGGGATAGCAGGTATAGTAGGGAGAGATGGTGCCTATAGTAACAGTGGATAATAGTCTCTGGGAAGGGAGTGTGACTGTGGGATAGCAGGTATAGTAGGGAGAGATGGTGCCTATAGTAACAGTGGGATAATAGTCTCTGGGAAGGGAGTGTGACTGTAGGATAGCAGGTATAGTAGGGAGAGATGGTGCCTATAGTAACAGTGGGATAATAGTCTCTGGGAAGGGAGTGTGACTGTGGGATAGTAGGTATAGTAGGGAGAGATGGTGCCTATAGTAACAGTGGATAATAGTCTCTGGGAAGGGAGTGTGACTGTGGGATAGCAGGTATAGTAGAGAGAGATGGTGCCTATAGTAACAGTGGATAATAGTCTCTGGGAAGGGACTGTGACTGTGGGATAGCAGGTATAGTAGGGAGAGATGGTGTCTATAGTAACAGTGGGATAATAGTCTCTGGGAAGGGAGTGTGACTGTGGGATAGCAGGTATAGTAGGGAGCGATGGTGTCTATAGTAACAGTGGATAATAGTCTCTGGGAAGGGAGTGTGACTGTGGGATAGCAGGTATAGTAGGGAGAGATGGTGCCTATAGTAACAGTGGATAATAGTCTCTGGGAAGGGAGTGTGACTGTGGGATAGCAGGTATAGTAGGGAGAGATAGTGTCTATAGTAACAGTGGGATAATAGTCTCTGGGAAGGGAGTGTGACTGTAGGATAGCAGGTATAGTAGGGAGAGATGGTGCCTATAGTAACAGTGGATAATAGTCTCTGGGAAGGGAGTGTGACTGTGGGATAGCAGGTATACTAGGGAGAGATGGTGCCTATAGTAACAGTGGATAATAGTCTCTGGGAAGGGAGTGTGACTGTGGGATAGCAGGTATAGTAGGGAGAGATGGTGCCTATAGTAACAGTGGATAATAGTCTCTGGGAAGGGACTGTGACTGTGGGATAGCAGGTATAGTAGGGAGAGATGGTGCCTATAGTAACAGTGGGATAATAGTCTCTGGGAAGGGAGTGTGACTGTGGGATAGCAGGTATAGTAGGGAGAGATGGTGCCTATAGTAACAGTGGGATAATAGTCTCTGGGAAGGGAGTGTGACTGTGGGATAGCAGGTATAGTAGGGAGAGATGGTGCCTATAGTAACAGTGGGATAATAGTCTCTGGGAAGGGAGTGTGACTGTGGGATAGCAGGTATAGTAGGGGGAGATGGTGCCTATAGTAACAGTGGATAATAGTCTCTGGGAAGGGAGTGTGACTGTGGGATAGCAGGTATAGTAGGGAGAGATGGTGCCTATAGTAACAGTGGATAATAGTCTCTGGGAAGGGAGTGTGACTGTGGGATAGCAGGTATAGTAGGGAGAGATGGTGCCTATAGTAACAGTGGGATAATAGTCTCTGGGAAGGGAGTGTGACTGTAGGATAGCAGGTATAGTAGGGAGAGATGGTGCCTATAGTAACAGTGGGATAATAGTCTCTGGGAAGGGAGTGTGACTGTGGGATAGTAGGTATAGTAGGGAGAGATGGTGCCTATAGTAACAGTGGATAATAGTCTCTGGGAAGGGAGTGTGACTGTGGGATAGCAGGTATAGTAGAGAGAGATGGTGCCTATAGTAACAGTGGATAATAGTCTCTGGGAAGGGACTGTGACTGTGGGATAGCAGGTATAGTAGGGAGAGATGGTGTCTATAGTAACAGTGGATAATAGTCTCTGGGAAGGGAGTGTGACTGTGGGATAGTAGGTATAGTAGGGAGAGATGGTGCCTATAGTAACAGTGGATAATAGTCTCTGGGAAGGGAGTGTGACTGTGGGATAGCAGGTATAGTAGGGAGAGATGGTGCCTATAGTAATAGTGGATAATAGTCTCTGGGAAGGGAGTGTGACTGTGGGATAGCAGGTATAGTAGGGAGAGATGGTGTCTATAGTAACAGTGGATAATAGTCTCTGGGAAGGGAGTGTGACTGTGGGATAGCAGGTATAGTAGGGAGAGATGGTGTCTATAGTAACAGTGGGATAATAGTCTCTGGGAAGGGAGTGTGACTGTGGGATAGCAGGTATAGTAGGGAGAGATGGTGCCTATAGTAACAGTGAGATAATATTCTCTGGGGCTGTGGGATACCTTTGGGTTGAGTTAGGTAATTATTTCCCATGTAGAAAATCAGAAAATAAGGGGTTGTATCCAACACAAAATTACATCACCCGTGAGATTTTTGGATTTTTTTTCTTTAAACCTGGAATTTAAAAATATCATTGAGATGGAATAAAGGGCAACATGGAAAGCAGATATGTGTTGCTTCAATTGATTTGAGAATTAAATAAAATGACATTGTATCTGGGAAACGTCGCTGCACTCAACTCCAGCACAGATCAATTCTGTAAAGTGCGGCGCAGAAAAACATAATAATATTCTAGTGACAGTAATATTTATTTTTTGTAGCCGGCTGTCTCTTTGTTTGTATACACAGTGACTAGGGGTTGTGGGAGCCCCAATATTTCTGATAAATTATATTAATCATTAGAGTTGCTGCAAACATGTTTATTTTAGGGCAGTGAATCTTTATTCCTCTCAACCCCGAATAAAAATAATATTTACTAATTTCACTAAAATATTTGGAGTTTACAGATTCCATTCATTCAATAGATACTGTAGCACCAAAGAAAGTCATGTTGTACCATAATCTCTATACTGGGCACTGGGCAGAGTTGTTTGAACTTTAATATTTCCTTAAACATAATAATTACTATTATAATTACTATTATAATTACTATTGATTTTTGATTCAGTAAAACTGTTGGCAGGTTTAAACATGGAAAGGTAAGGCATGGTGGGAGTGGCATTACAGTTGGTTGCTATGGTTACATTGTTTACATCTGCAAGGTTGTTGATCTGCAGATCATTTGGCTTCCTATTGGCTAAGAATACAAAGTGCATTTTGATGTCATAAAGAGGAGAGATGTTTACTGATGTCACTCACCTGCTTTGTCATATGACCTACGAGCGCTGGTGGTGACACATCAGAGACTCAGTCTTATCACTTTTTGGATTTTTCTTATATTTTTCTTACTTTTTAAAAACTATAATTATGTCAAAAGAAGATAAAGATAATGAGATGAAAACGAAAGAACAAGAAGAAGCAGATATTCATTCCTTCATGAGAAAGGCCGCCCGGATCATGGTTCTACTCATCATTGGGATCTTTGCTAGCTGCTATTATATATTTGTGGTGGAGCTGTGCATATTCACCGTACAGTTATTAGAGGCAAAGGTGACTTTCCTGGTGATTTTCCACATGTTGTTCCTCCTGTGCGTGTGCTGTTATCTACGGACTGTGATGACGCCTCCTGCTGTACCTCCTGCAAAATTCCGCCTATGGGAGTCTGACATTCAGCTGTACCAGAGCGATGAGAGGCCAGAAGTGCTGCAGAAGATCCTCATTCATAAGGCTAAAGACTTGACTGTATATTGTACTGTCAATTCCCAAACATCAGTGAGGTACTGTAAGACATGCAAACTGCTAAAGCCAAACAGATGCTACCATTGCCCAGTGTGTAACATCTGTATCCTGAAACTGGATCATCACTGCGTATTTCTAAACAACTGTGTGGGATTATCCAACTACAAGTTCTTCCTCCTGTTCCTGCTGTATGCAGTGCTATTGTGCATATTCACTAGTGCAGTGTCGCTTTATTGCTCCATTCTACTCTGGACTCATCAGCTGCCCAACAGCCAATCCAAAATCCCTATCATTGTGCTGTTCATCTTATGTACACTGTTCTCTATAGCCCTATTCCAATTGTTCCGCTACCATTTCAACCTGGCTGTAAGGAATATAAGTGAGAGAGAGTATCATGGTGACACAGAGGAGTAGAATCCCTATAACTTGGGCTTCAGCAAGAATCTGAGACAAGTGTTTGGCAATGAAAAGAAATATTGGCTCCTCCCAATCTTCAGCAGTTTAGGAGATGGCTTCTCATTCCCAATGGGAGATGCCGCAGAGGACATAGAGAAAAATGCTGCTAATGTTCCCAAACCTGTTAGTGAGAACCAGAACTGAAAATCCCAGAATTGACAGTTGTCACAGGAAAGACTACGAGGAGGAATTTGCAAAGGGAACTCTGATTATTATACAATTAATTCTGCGGAGGAAGACATGATTCAGACACGGATGCTGCCTGCCATTAATACAATGAGATCCAACAGCCTTTTCGGCAAGATTGTACTTGGAAATAATTATTTGCAACTTTCCTACTGTTCCTGAAGATTCGTCTCTGTCCTACCCCCAACCCAGAGTCGAGGAGACTGGGGCTGGGACCTCCTACGACCGATGAATTTGAATACTTCAAATATAACTTGAATTAATAATTTTAATAAAAAAAAACTTTAAAAAATGTAAACTGTATTGTCTCTGCTCTATTTTATTATTTTTAAGGTAGCCAGACGCTAGAATACTATAAAATACCCTTTTTTTGTTCTGTTACACAAGGGACAAGTTGTATGTCTGTCTGTCTGTATGTAGAACTGTACAGAAAAATAACTTTTCCAAACCACTAAAAAAGCTGTTTCCCCAGGAAAGTGTTAATTAATTATTGACTGCCAGGTGATTACTTGGTGCATCCGGAAATTCTATTGCAACATGGTTTCTGAACATTTTGTCATCTTTCCTTTTAGGGGCATTCCCTAGTCGAAGTACACAAAAAATAGCTTGAAATTCGATTTTTTTCATTCGAAAATTCACCTCGACCTTTGATGAATCTGCCCTTAACTGTTCGTTGGCTGCAGACATTTTACAATTAGAATTTTATTTTTTTAAATATTTATTATTCTGCAGCTCTCCGGCTTGGAGGTTCAACTGCTCTCTGATTTTTAGAAACGAAATGCCCTAACTTTGAGCCCATGCAGGGAAACTGTTTTTTTTTGTCTGTGACCCTGACAACCAGGTAGGGTTTTTAGTTGCAGGTCTGAAATAGGCAGATATGATCATTAAAACTCACAAAACCACACAAAATAAATAAGGAAGCCAGTGGCTAAGTTGCTTACAATAGGGCCATCTATAAGATAATAAAAGATAAGTAAACTTTCAAAATAAGTGAATATAAAATTGACGAGGGTGCTATGTACATTATTTAATTCCACGATATTAAAGAATGCATATACGATTAATATGAATGAATTTTGTTACAACAGCACCACCTGCTGGTCATTTTCCCACCAGTCTGACCAGCAAGTAGTCAAGGAAGTTGTCAGGAGAAAGAAAGAGGCTGCTCTGATGTTCTTCTGCTTAGGAAAGATTTCAGAAAGGTTTCTAATTTTATTCTTTAACAGAAGAACGTCAGAGCAGTCTCTTTCTTTTTCCTGACAACTTCCTTGACTACTTGCTGGTCAGACTGGTGGGAAACTGACCAGCAGGTGGCGCTGTTGAAACAAAATTCATTCACATTAACAGTACATGTATCTTTTAATATCTTGGAATTAAAATTAAATAAATAATGAATGTACATTGCAAAAGTGCTTAGAATAGTATCCCCATTCATTTTTCATTCACTTATTTTAAAGGTTTACTTATCCTTTAAGAAATAGACTTAGCACAGTTACTCTCCAGGCCTTAATGAAGCAGAATCCCCAGAGGCTTAAAGAGCTTAATATATTTACTTTGCTGCTTGATTATGAACACAGACTCGTCTCTTACCCTGACAGCTCTCTGTCCTGTCTCTGTTTAGCAGCTCTGGAGCTTCCCTCTAACAGAACGTTCCCTTCGGGGACCAGGGGGCAAAACTTTACTTCCACTCGGTAAGCATTTCCTTCTAGTAACTGTCTGTTTTGATTATCATCTTTGCTTATATGGCAGCCTGAGAGAAGAACTGAACATAACACACACTGTGCAATAAAAGGGGACTGGAGTAGAGTTTTAGTTTAGTGGATTCACCTTCATATATAGGGAGATACAAGCACACAAAGCGTTTTTTAATTTTTATTATAAATACAGGGGATGTTTTTTATTTATAGCTTTTTTTTTAAATGATTTGCCTTTCTCTAGCATGAACTGTAAACTGGTTTAACGTCCAAAATATAATTAAAACACATGTAATTCTAAGCAGTTCTCCAGTGTGCATTCACTAAACATCCTTTGTGGTTTTACAGTGATTTGTGAATATTATTGCTATTGAAAGCAGAATAAGTCTGCCACATACTGTCCCCCTCACTGCTGGTCCTGGCTACAGGTATGGGACCTGTTATCCAGAATGCTCGGGACTTGGGGTTTTCCGGATAAGGGATATCTCTGTAATTGGGATCTTTAGGGGTATATTTATTAAAGAGTGAAGTTAGAGATCACCACAGTCCTCCGCCACTCTCCATTAAATCCTATTGGATTTTTAAAAGAGTATTTATCAATGGGTGAAAGTGAAAGTTCTTTCTTTGATAAATACGCCTTTCAAAATCCCATAGAAATGAATAAAGAGTGGCGGAATTTCACTCTAGAGGATCTCTAACTACACTCTTTGATAAATATACCCCAAAGTCTACTAGAAACTTTAATGGAAACATTAAATAAACCCAATAGGCTGGTTTTGCTTCCAATAAGGATTAATTATGTCTTAGTTGGGATCAAGTACAAGCTACTGTTTTATTATTACAGAGAAAAAGGGAATCTTTTTTGAAAAAGTGGATTATTTGTTTATAATGGAGTCTGTGGGAGACAGCTTTTTTTGTAATTGGGAGCTTTCTGGATAACGGATTTCCAGATGATGCATCTCATACCTGGGTATGGGACCTGTTATCCAGAATGTTCGGAACATGGGGTTTTCCGGATAACGAATCTTTCCTTTATTTGGATATTCATACTTTAAGGAGCAGATTTATCAAGGGTCAAATTAGAATTTTCGATTTTTTTTTATGGTCAAAACTGTCAAATTCAACTAGGGAGTTATTGAATTTTTATTCGAGTTTTTTAAAAATTTTGAATTAGATTGTCGAGATTTACCATACTCTGGCCCTTTAACAACTCGAATTTGACTATTCGCCTACCCGCCGAATTACTGTTTAAGTCAATGTAAGAGGTCCAGGGTCAATTTTGAGTTGTTTGCAGCTTCCTGATGTTTGAGTTTGTATTGGTGGAAAAACTTGAATCGGGTTTTTAACTTTTGAATCAAATTAGATTCAAATTTGAGTTTTCAGGTCGATTCCATTCATCCAAGTTTAAAAAATTTCATTTTGAAATACATTTTGATTGGTCGAATTTTCGAATTCATGGGAGTTTAGGGGAGTTTTTAGAAACTCACATGAATTCGAAATTTAACCTTTGATAAATGTGCCTCTAAGCCTACTAGAAAATTATATAAACATTAACTAAACCCAATAGGCTGGTTTTGCTCCCAATAAGGATTAATTATATCTTAGTTGGGATCAAGTACAAGTTACTGTTTTATTATAACACAGAAAAAAGCAATCATTTTTAAAAGTCTGGATTATTTGATTACAATGGAGTCTATGGAAGAGTGATAATGTGAGTTACTGTGTGTGTGTATCTGTCTGTCTGTCTGTGTGTGTTTGTGTATGTGTGTCTCTATGTGTGTGTGTCTGTATGTGTGTGTTACTTATTTACAATTTGTAAAATGAACATGGTAATCAGGGGGTGTGGCCAAAAATGGACGTGGCCAAAAAAATTTGCGCCAGTTTAAAATGGAGAGGACCTGCACGGCATACCTACGTAATTCACCTCGAGTTAGTATCCCGGCTGTTTGTGTATTTTACCGCATATGGCCCTTGGTGAAAAAAGTTTGGACACCCCTGGTTTATACAGAACATGCAATGCATTGTGGGAATGTAAGTCTTCACTGTAATAGAGTTGGCTACTGGTACATTCTTTCAGTGGTGCATGTTGGTACAGGTATGGGACCTGTTATCCAGAATGTTCAGGACCTGGGGTTTTGCGGATAACATCTTTCCTTTATTTGGATCTTCATACCTTAAAGGAAAACTATACCCCCAAAATGAACACTTAAGCAACAGATAGTTCATATCATATTAAGTGGCATATTAAAGAATCTTACCAAACTGGTATATATATTTAAGTAAATATTGCCCTGTTACATCTCTTGCCTTGAGCCACATTTTGTGATGGTCTGTGTGCTGCCTCAGAGATCACCTGACCAGAAATACTGCAGCTCTAACTGTAACAGGAAGAGATCACCTGACCAGAAATACTGCAGCTCTAACTGTAACAGGAAGAAGTGTGGAAGCAAAAGACACAACTCTCTCTGTTAATTGGCTCATGTGACCTAACATGCATGGTTTGTTGGTATGTTTGTGAGTACAGTGAATCCTACGATCCCAGGGGGCAGCCCTTATTTTTTTAAAATGGCAATTTTCTATTTATGATTACCCAATGGCACATACTACTAGAAAAGTATATTATTATGAAAATGGTTTATTTACATGAAGCAGGGTTTTACATATGAGCTGTTTTATGCAATATCTTTATATAGAGACCTACATTGTTTGGGGGGGGGGTATAGTTTTCCTTTAAGTCTACTAGAAATTCATGTAAATAATAAATAACCCCAATAGGCTGGTTCTGCTTCCAATAAGGATTAAGTATATCTTAGTTGAGATCAAGTACAAGCTACTGTTTTATTATTACAGAGAAAAAGGAAAAAAGTCTGGATTATTTGATTATAATTGAGTCTATGGGAGATGTTTCCGGACTTTCTGGATAACGGGTTTCCGGATAACGGATCCCATACCTGCAGTAGTAAGTTGGAAAGAATGATATTTACTTATACTATTGATATTTTGTTTTATAACCTGTTTTAAACACCATTTGCCGAGATACATTATTTTTAGAACATTTCTGCCTTTATTTAAATTCTCTTCTCAACTCTTTTTTTTTTACTTATTCAGCAGCAGAAGTTCTAAAAGGAACAGAATGGAGCTGGGAAAAGGGAAACTCCTGAGAAGTGGCCTCAATGCCCTCTATCAAGCAGTCCATCCAGTGCATGGTTTGGCCTGGACAGATGGTCGGCAGGTTGTATTGATGGTCTTACACCTCAACAACAAAGAGCCCCAATTTGGCAACTCTATTGTTATTGGGCAGTTTGAGCATGTGCATCGTCTTTACTGGGGGCCGTTCCTGGCGAATGATAGCCCTGCTTTGTTGGCTGTCCAACACAAGAAGCACGTCACTGTTTGGCAACTGTGTTACAGCCCCTTGGACAAGAACAAACTAGTGGTGTCCCAAACATGTGAGATCGGAGACCCGTACCCCGTCCTGCCCCAAGGTTGCACATGGCATCCCAGCAAAGATATCTTAGTTGTTGTAACGAAACGGGACGTGTCTGTCTTGTACGCTGTGCGTTATGAGAATTCCAGCGTGAAAGCGGACATTAAAAGTAGCGGCCTTATTCACTGCGCCTGTTGGACTAAGGATGGCAGTCGCTTAGTTGTAGCTATTGGTAGTGCTCTGCATTCCTACATATGGGATAGCAAGCAGAAAACCTTAAACGCGTGTGCGTTTTGTCCTGTGTTTGACGTTGGAGGCTACATTTGCGCCATTGAGTCTACAGTCGATTCACAAGTCGCTGTGTCCACGGAACTTCCTTTAGATCGGATCTGTGCTTTAAATGCAGGTGTTGCTTTCGATGTGCCAGCCTCTTCCGAGATAACCATCTCTAATCAACCAGGTTTCTTATTGATGGATGAAGAATTCTCTATGGATGGTGTCCAAAAGTCAGCTGACTCTGGATCTTTGACAACACACTCTCTGGCAACGTCACCTGCTACTGTAGATCTCAGCCACATCGTAAATCACTCAAAAGTAGACCTGAATTTCCTTCTTAACCTGAAAAAGAAGGATTATCTCACGGGTAGTGGGCATGATTCATCGCATTTGATCCTTGTGAGCTTTGAGAAGAAAGTGACCACCACTCGGAGAGTTAACATTCCTGGTATTTTAGTTCCAGACATATTGGCGTTTGATCCTACTGCGCATATCGTTGCTGTTGCTTCGAACTCCTGTAGCGCAGTTTTGGTGTATTCTCTCTCTTCCTCCAGCGTGCCTAACCTTCAACAAATTCCGCTAGAGAAGAACGAGAGGCCGAAAGGATTGTGTTTTCTTACCGATAAGATGTTGCTCGTGTTAGTAGGAAGGCAGAAAACCAGCGACCCAGCTTTCCTGCCTTCCTCCAGCTCAGACAAATACTTGATCCGTTTGATGGTCAAAAAAGTGTTGAATGATGAGGATTCTTCTGCCTCCTCCGGTGGGAATACGAGTGTACAGGCTAGCAATGACTCTTGTATGAGCATACAAGGCACAAAGAAAATGGTAGAGTCCCTCTACAAGGAGAGTCCGTCTACTCATCATGAGCTGCTGATACCAAGTGGCACAGCACCACATACTTATTTGCGGAAGAAGAAATTGATAGAAGAAATTAGAAGCTACAGTGGTGATCAGAGTCCAACATCCAGTGCTAATGAGTTTGATGATAAAAGGAACAGACTCAGAGTAGAAAGCTTTGACACTGAGCCAAAGAATCGCTCTGTCATTCTTGGCCTTGACATGGACAAGAAGCCCCTTAGCAGGCGAACGTCCCCAAAGTGCCAAAAGAGCAGCCCACCCAACTTCATACAACAAAACACTGTCTCTCCACAGCAGGAAATCCTCAGCATATCTAGAAATGTGGAAAGGCTTTGCTGTAATTTTGCACATTTACAGCAGCATCTTTCAGAGCTGACGGACATCACAAGGAACGGAAAAAGGCCTTCATCAGCATCGTACCTACTGTATAGACAAGCTCCTTATGTGACAGTGGTGTGCCAGGTAATTAGCGGAATGTGTTTGTTTTACACAGACTTTCACGTTACGACTTTATTTGCAGTTCCTGATCTAATAAGTTCATAACCAGTAGAACTCAAAGTGAACTTACATGCCTTTGACCTTCCCCCCACTCAATTCTAGGAGTGAGTCAGTTTGTATTTTGGTAGAATAGGACAAGAACTTTGCACTTAATGGGGCAGTAAACCCATTGTTATATTTATTTCAATGAATAGAGCTTGTGCTGAACGTACTTCTTGCCTATTGTTTTAAAGGAACTGTAACACCAAAAAATGAAAGTGTTGTAATGGAATGGCAATATAATGTACTTGTATCGAGCCCTGGTAAAACTGGTGTGTTTGCTTCAGAAACTCAACTATAGTTTATATAAACAAGCTGCTGTGTAGCCATGGGGGCAGCCATTCAAGCACAGGATACACAATAGATAACAGATAAGTACTACTATAGTTTATATAAACAAGCTGCTGTGTAGCCATGGGGGCAGCCATTCAAGCACAGGATACACAGTAGATAACAGATAAGTACTACTATAGTTTACATAAACAAGCTGCTGTGTAGCCATGGGGGCAGCCATTCAAGCACAGGATACACAGTAGATAACAGATAAGTACTACTATAGTTTATATAAACAAGCAGCTTTTGTATATACAGTATAAACTAGTGTAGAGCTGCTGAAGCAAAAACACCAGTTTCACCAGTGCAGCTCAAGAGGATATTATATTTTCATTATTTTAAAACATTTTCACTTTTCAGTGTTACTAGTCATTTAATTAAAGGTCGAAAGCCAGAAATAAAGATTAGTAGCCCTGAAGAGGCCCTTCTCCCCACTCACATACCCCAGTCTTACCCCAGAATACTACATTTTTATTACTTGTTGAGAAAAATCAGTGTTGCTGTTGTTGGTGCAATTTGTCTTTTAAACTACTGCAGACACGGAGCATGCTCAGTTGAAACCAGGTCCGGATCAGCTTCAGTTGTGCATGGCCAGTGCTGGTGATTGTTTGCAAGCGAAGATTAAGTGATGTGAGATGGCACCCCCAGCTGTCATGTGCTACTCTGCTTCTGCTCAATGAAAGTGGAGGGGGGGTACAGTTCAGGAGAAGAGGGCTCTCTGGGGCTACTACTATTTATTTATGATTTTCATTTTGTAAGAAATGTCTATAGTTTGTGTTATTTTTTTTGCACAAAGACATTGAAAGTTACATTCTTTCTTTTCATGCGGCGATAAATCAAATCAGTAGTCCAATGAGAACCCCTCTGTACCGACAAACTCTCCTGAATTCATGAACAAAATCTCATCATTTTTTCCCAGAACTTGTAGACTTGCTTGCCTTTTATTTTAGACATTTGAGGTGCTCCCACCAGCAAAGTTCAACAGAGGCAACTGCTGAACCACTTGTGGACACTGCACTTTACAAAGATTACTTGGCTAAAAGGATTATGTGAGTCTGTTACATAAGATTCAGGCAGGTCTTGATTGCTTTGTTATAGAATGTTCTATTGTGGGGTTGTGCTACTTCTGTTATTTTATAACTGCTGACTTCTGCCCCAGAAATAGAAAAAAAACAGACTCTGCATATACAGACGCTGGTCTAGATTTATATTCTATTTCTACAAAGGAAAATAGAAAGCCCACTGCTGTTTACAGCCATATTGCACTGTTCATGCAGCGTTGTTATGTGATATTATTTCCCCAACCGATTGCTATGTTATGCTTCTGGGTTTTTGCAAGGGATTTATAATACAACAGGAGACTTATAGGAGGTGACGTGGGAAGCCAGGAATGTGATATATATAAAAGAGTACGTGATAAAGAAGGTGGTGGGTAATAAGGTTATGCAATAAATTTATGGGTGAAGGAAGTGTATTGCCAAGAAGGTAATGCGGTTAGAAAGGTTATGGTTTTGGCTGCTTGGTAAGCTGAGCAGAATGCTGGGAGTTGTAGCACAGTGACAGAATATAGATGTCTGCACTACAAAGTGTCTTTTTTTTTTTTTTTTTAAATGTTTTTTTCAAAAAGCATCAGTTAATAGTGCTGCTCCAGCAGAATTCTGCACTGAAATCCATTTCTCAAAAGATTTTTTTATATTCAATTTTGAAATCTGACATGGGGCTAGACATATTGTCAGTTTCCCAGCTGCCCCCAGTCATGTGACTTGTGCTCTGATAAACTTCAGTCACTCTTTACTGCTGTACTGCAAGTTAGAGTGATATCAACCCCCTCCCTTTCCCCTAGAACAGTGGGAAGGTAACCAGCAGCTCCCTAACACAAGATAACAGCTGCCTGGTAGATCTAAGAATAACACTCAATAGTAAAATCCAGGTCCCACTGAGACACATTCAGTTACATTGAGTAGGAGAAACAACAGCCTGCCAGAAAGCAGTTCCAGCCTAAAGTGCTGGCTCTTTCTGAAATCACATGACCAGGCAAAATGACCTGAGATGCACCTACACACCAATATTACAACTAAAAAAAAATACACTTGTTGGTTCATTACACAGATAATATTTCACAGCGCACACATTGACTGTTCTGCAAAGAGGATTGATTGATTTTGTAAATATAGTTTGTTTCTTGATATGCCTATGTAGCTTGTATTTAACAGATGCCTATAATCCCATAACAGGACGCCTACAATCCAGAGGGGCCTGCAATGAAAAGAAACATACTGCTGTGTGAAAACAAGCTGCGCCTGAGTACTGTCCAAGAGCTTTTCGGCCTCTCTTTAATAGAAATGCTGCTGGGTAAGTTTGGCTCTTGCTGATATTTTTGTTTACAAGAGTATTGATCTGGTTATGCCATCAACATCCAGGCCAGACATCCAGTGGTACAGAAAGTACCTGTAAGTGTAGCAAGGCCCTAAAAAGTTTTTCTTCTGCACGTTATAATGGGCCCAGATAATTGCATCAAAGGAACAAGTGGGTTTCCAGCGTTCTGTGAAATGAAGAGATAGCACAGGCAGTATTTATTAAAGGGGCAGTGTACTCCATTGTTCTGCATGAGTGCAATGAATTGGCTTTGTGCTGAACATACTCTTGGCTTATAGAGAACTGGCTAAAAGATAGACTACAAAGAGTGGTGGTAAATGGAACATTTTCTAATTGGACCAGTCGTTAGTGGAGTACCGCAGGGCTCTGTACTAGGTCCCTTGCTTCCTCACGAGGAAACTTCGGGCGACTTTGGAAATCGAAGAGCCGCGCGTGCCTTCGGGGAGTTCGGGGAGATTGTTGTCCCGAAGAAGAGGAGATTTGTCACTGGGGCGACTAATCTCCCCGAATCTGCTGGTGTGGCCTGACCCTAAGAGTGGCTTGGATGATTTCTCGGACAGACATAATATCAAAGGCTATTGTGATACTAAACTCTATAGTTAGTATAGATATGGGTATATAGAATTTATGTGAGTGTAGGGAGGGGTGTGTGTATGGATGCTGGGTTTTCATTTGGAGGGGTTGAACTTTTTTTTTTGTTTTTTTTAATGCTTTCAGCTAAACTAGGGATGCACCGAATCTACTATTTTGGATGTGGCCGAACCCCCAAATCCTTCGCGAAAGATTCGGGCTAATACCGAACCGAATGCTAATTTGCATATGCAAATTAGAGGTGGGAAGGGGAAAACATTTTTTACTTCCTTGTTTTGTGACAAAAAGGCACGCGATTTCCCTCCCCACCCCGAATCCTGCTGAAAAAGGCATAATCCTGGCCAAATCCCAAACAGAATCCTGGATTCGCTGCATCCCTAAGCTAAACAGCAAACAGGGAAACTGAAGCTACTCCATATTTGGTCCTTGCAAGGTAGATCCTTAAAGGGATCCTGTCATCGGAAAACATGTTTTTTTTCCAAAACGCATCAGTTAATAGTGCTACTCCAGCTGAATTCTGCACTGAAATCCATTTCTCAAAAGAGCAAACAGATTTGTTTATATTCAATTTTGAAATCTGACATGGGGCTAGACATTTTGTCAATTTCCCAGCTGCCCCTGGTCATGTGACTTGTGCCTGCACTTTAGGAGAGAAATGCTTTCTGGCAGGCTGCTGTTTTTCCTTCTCAATGTAACTGAATGTGTCTCAGTGGGACATGGGTTTTTACTATTGAGTGTTGTTCTTAGATCTACCAGGCAGCTGTTATCTTGTGTTAGGGAGCTGTTATCTGGTTACCTTCCCATTGTTCTTTTGTTTGGCTGCTGGGGGGGGAAAGGGAGGGGCTGATATCACTCCAACTTGCAGTACAGCAGTAAAGAGTGATTGAAGTTTATCAGAGCATAAGCCACATGACTTGGGGCAGCTGGGAAATTGACAAAATGTCTAGCCCCATGTCAGATTTCAAAATTGAATATAAAAAAATCGGTTTGCTCTTTTGAGAAACGGATTTCAGTGCAGAATTCTGCTGGAGCAGCACTATCAACTGATTCATTTTGAAAAAATGTCTTTTTCCCATGACAGTATCCCTTTAAAATAGGGAATACACAAAAAGAGGGGTTGTAGGAGCACTCCAAGGCTAAATAAAATGTACAACTCCAATGAAAGTGCAACTGATTTGGCCAAATTAGCTTCATTCGTACGAAAGTGAGAGATTGATCAATGCTCATTCCACGGCCCCATATTTTATAAGTCATTTATTTTGTGCAAGTGCGTTTATTTTCTAAAACAGTGTTGTGATCATAAAGTTCACAAGCAACCATATCACATCAAGGTAAACCCAACATGGTTGTCCTAACTATTTACTTCAAGTCATAATTAGACACTCGTCTCCGTCACAGGCTTGATTTACCCCTGCCATTAGCTTTTATAGGAAAGAGAATATCAAAATCAAAGCCCCCCCCCCCCCTTACAGCTTTTAAAGGAGAGAGACAATCTTTTTTAAAGGCTTAAGGCACCATTAAAGGGATAGGTGCTGGGAGTGCTAAGGGATATGTTACTTAAAGGGATCCTGTCATCGGAAAACATGTTTTTTTCCCAAAACACATCAGTTAATAGTGCTACTCCAGCAGAATTCTGCACTGAAATCCATTTCTCAAAAGAGCAAACAGATTTTTCATATTCAATTTTGAAATCTGACATGGGGCTAGACATTTTGACAATTTCCCAGCTGTCCCTGGTCATGTGACTTGTGTCTGCACTTTAGGAGAGAAATGCTTTCTGGCAGGCTGCTGTTTTTCCTTCTCAATGTAACTGAATGTGTCTCAGTGGGACATGGGTTTTTACTATTGAGTGTTGTTCTTAGATCTACCAGGCAGCTGTTATCTTGTGTTAGGGAGCTGTTATCTGGTTACCTTCCCATTGTTTTTTTGTTTGGGGAAAAGGGAGGGGGGTGATATCACTCCAACTTGCAGTACAGCAGTAAAGAGTGATTGAAGTTTATCAGAGCACAGGTCACATGACTTGGGGCAGCTGGGAAATCAATAAAATGTCTAGCCCCATGTCAGATTTCAAAATTGAATATAAAAAAATCTGTTTGCTCTTTCGAGAAATGGATTTCAGTGCAGAATTCTGCTGGAGCAGCACTATTAACTGATTCATTTTGAAAAAAATATGTTTTTCCATGACAGTATCCCATTCAGGCCCGGACTGAGAATTAAAAAAGGCCCTGGCATTTCAGGTACACAGAGGCCCAATCAGCCCACAAAGAGGCCCAAACAGACCCCACCAGCCCACTAAATACTGACTTTCTATGGGACCTTATGGCAGCCCCTCTGGCATTTGCCAGAACCCACAGATTGCCAGTCCGGGCCTGATCCCATTAACCACAAGGCAAAAAGTGTTTTTGAGGTGGCCCAGTCTCCCTATATATTATGGTTGTTGTTGCTTGTGCACTGAAAACAATACATTCACATAGGTGCTGGAGTTTGGGCGCTTCTCTGAGGTATTTCCGGAATATGCTGCCTGTGCCACGAGCCTCTATAATACCGAGGATAAAAGTGTGATTTCCTTCTTTCTTACAGGTCCCTCGCTGTGGATTATCCTGACCGGAGACAGTGAAGGTTTTATCCCCTTAACGTTTTTAGCTAATCAAGAGATAACCATCAGAGATGCCAGGATTTCTGTCACGCACTCACCACTGTGCATGGACAGGAATAACTCCCTGCAGCCTTCCAGCAGCGTCACATAATGTTGAAACTGTCCAGCAACTGCAGGCAACCAGATGCAACCATATCGACAATAAATGATTTTAATTACTTATTTTGGAAGTGTCACGTACAAAGCTCCCAGTTTATAAGCCATCGTTTTTAAGGGCGGTCAAAGAACGAAGCAAGCCATTCCGGTGGATCTGTATCCATGGGGTTATCCATGTTACTGTAATGAGGAGGTGACAATTGCAGAGAAAGTGATGACGTCACCATAAACCGAGCCAGTCTATTAATCCTGCACTGAAAGCAATAATACAGGGAAATAGCTGTTTCCATATTTAAATCAGGAATATATTCCGAGGGGTGCCACATGCAGTGGTATATTCCCCAGACACGGTCACCACCTAATATTGGAGGTTTAGGTTCACTGTAAGTACAGTACTTGAAACTTTCTGTACAGTTTGTGAATGATTGCGTCATTAAATGAAGATTTACCTTTTGTCCTTACAGGTTATTTCATGTTCTCATGTACAGTAATTATTTATTTTCTCTGGTGTGTGCCAATCTGCAGAATATTTCTGTTCTGCTGAGGATATCTTCAACCTATAAGGGTAAGAGCACACCTGAAAATTCGGGGAGATTTAGTTGCCCTTCTTCTTTGAGGCAACTCTCTCCCCGAATTGCATTCGTCTGCTTCAATGAAAAAACGCCTGTGCCAATGCACTCGCGTCGCTTCGATTTCTAAAGTTGCCCAAAGTTTCCTCATGAGTAAACTTCGGGCGACTTCGGAAATTGAAACGCCGCGAGTGCATTGGCGCAAGAGTTTTTTCATTGATGCAGACGGAAGCCACGGGGAACAGTTCGGGGAGATTAGTCGCCCCAAAGAAGAGGAGATTAGTCGCCCGGCGACAAAATCTCCCCGAATCTCCAGGTGTGATAAAGGTTGACTGCTTACAGAAAAGGCTACAGATAAGCAGTGTCAGGTTTAGATAAAGTCAACATTTCTGGTCATGGGATAACTTATTTATAGATACTGTTTATGAATAAATACTATTTGAGAGCAGGGGATTTTGTACTCCATTTTTCTTGGGGTTCTGTATCTAAACTATTACAGGTATGGGACCTGGGGTTTTCCAGATAATGGATCTAATGTATGTAATTTGGATCTAGGTACCTTATTTTTACCATAAAATCCTGTAAACATTAAATAAACCCAATAGGCTGGTTCTGCTTCCAATAAGGATTAATTATATCTTAGTTGGGATCAAGTACAAGCTACTGTTTTATTATTACAGAGAAAAGGGAAATCATTTTTAAAAATTTACATAGTCTAGAAGAGATGGCCTTTCCATAAGTCAGAGCTTTCTGGATAATAGGTTTCCAGATAACGGATCCCATACCTGTATAAACTAAGCTTAGCTTCTCAACAGCTGCTCAGAGCCCACTGAGCATGTGAGTGTCACAGACACTTTCCAAGATGGTGACCCCCTGTGACAAGTTTGAAGTCCTGGATCATTGCTGCTATTGACAAGCTGAAACTTTAGCCTCGTGCAATAAGTTCACTATATAAAATATGCCATTTTTAGTCCTATTCATTTTTAGGGGTTCCTTCTCCTTTAAAGGGGTTGTTCACTTTGGAGTTGACTTAATATGATGTCGAGAAAGATATTCTGATACAATTTGCCATTGGTTTTAATTTTTTATTACTTGTGCTTTTTTTAGTTATTTTGCTTTTAGCAATCTGGTTCTCATGGTCTGAATTCCCCTAGCAACCGGACATTTATATGAATAAGAGACTGGAATATGAATAGGAGAGGCCTGAATAAAAAGATGAGGAATAAAAAAGCAGCAATGACAATACACATGTAGTCTTACAGACCATTTGCTTTTTAGATGGCGTCAGCGACCCCCATTTGAAAGTTGAAAAGAATCGGAAGCCAAATTAACTTAAAAGTCTCTTGGAATTGGCCATCCTATAAAATAGTTAAAAGTTAACTTAAAGCTGATCCACCCCTTAAAGAAGACATGTACTCACAGCATTTGTAACTAAGGGGTCCAAATATCTATGACAATTAGATTAGGGGAGCCCAGTAACTTTACCCCACTGAATAACAGAGGGATCTTTTGCCCTTCACTTTATCACCATATCCAGTACATTGCAGGAAATATTCAGCCGTGCGTATTTACATAGAACGGCAAGAAATAGTTAAAATGTTCTTTATTATCTATAAACGTATTGTGTAGAGCATTTGATTTGGCAGAAGGAGAGGGTCACATGCGGAGCATCATTGTACACATCCCCGCTGAAAGAGTTAACAGTCTCTGAAGAGAGAACGAGCCTAAAATCACCTTGTGTCTCAATTCTGACTGATACAACAAATATATCATTGAGCTGAAAACAGCCAATCATTAACAAGAACTGCCTGAGTAATTCCGTATAAGAGTGATCAGGTGTCAGAAGCCCCGCCCCCTATAAAGCAAAAATATAGAAGTGTCACAGTGTAGCGCAGTACAGGTATGGGACCTGTTATCCAGAATGCTCGGGATCTGGGTGTTTTCCGGATAACGGATCTTTCCGTAATTTGGACTTTCATACCTTAAGTCTACTAGAAAATCCTATAAACATTAAACAAGCCCAATAGGCTGGTTTTGCTTCCAATAAGGATTATTAGGGATGCACCGATTCCACTATTTGGGATTCGGCCGAATCCCCGGTGAAAGATTTGGCCAAATACCGAACCAAATCCAAATTTGCATATGCAAATTAAGGGCAGGAAACGAAAAACTGGAAAAAAAATTCTTTTGAGACGAAAAAGTCACGAGATTTCCCTACGCGCCCCTAATTTATTTATGCAAATTAGGATTCGGTTCAGCCAGGCGCAAGGATTCGGCCGAATCCTGCTGAAAAAGGCAGAATCCCGAACCGAATCCTGGATTCGGTACATCCCTATTAATTATATCAAGTACAAGCTACTGGTTTATTATTACACAGAAAAAGGAAATCATTTTTAATCATTTGGATAAAATAGAGTCTATGGGAGACGGCCTTTCTGTAACTCGGAGCTTTCTGGATATTAAGTTTCCGAGTAACGCATCCCATACCTGTATAAGGTTTCAGCAGTCACACATGCCCTCAAAAATGCAACCAGGCGTATAGAATAAACAACTAACTCTATTGGGCGCCCACAGGCCAATCACAGTGCTGGTCAAATGCAGAAAACGATCAAGGTTTCTGGACTGAGACTTGTGCAGCTACGAGTCCCTGAAGGGTTCTGTGGTTTTCTGTAGTTTTTGGACCAGAACCGAGTTCTGCAGATTTGCTTCCTGAATGGTGATTGTCTCATCCAGAAGATCAGAGAGAGGGAAGGAGGCTGCGAGGGTGAACGGCACGTGCATCGATTTGAAAGGGATTCTTTCTAGGAAGTCTCGCACGTCACTAATTCTGTAAAAACAAACAAGAACAGTTAGAAGGTCAGTTAGAGTGAGATTTGGGGTGAGTGCTTATTTGTACCCTGGGTACCCCTAGAACTATAGCAGGGTGACTGTTACCCCAATGTTTCTATATATCTGTAACCTTGTTATGAGCTAAGGGGGCCCAGTCTGAAGGTCAGTTAGGGGGAGATTTGGGGTGAGTGTTTATTTGTGCCCTGGGTACCCCTGGAACTATAGCAGGGTGACTGTTACCCCAATGTTTCTATATATCTGTAACCTTGTTATGAGCTAAGGGGGCCCAGTCTGAAGGTCAGTTAGGGGGAGATTTGGGGTGAGTGCTTATTTGTACCCTGGGTACCCCTGGAACTATAGCAGGGTGACTGTTACCCCAATGTTTCTATATATCTGTAACCTTGTTATGAGCTAAGGGGGCCCAGTCTGAAGGTCAGTTAGGGGGAGATTTGGGGTGAGTGCTTATTTGTACCCTGGGTACCCCTGGAACTATAGCAGGGTGACTGTTACCCCAATGTTTCTATATATCTGTAACCTTGTTATGAGCTAGGGGGCCCAGTCTGAAGGTCAGTTAGGGGGAGATTTGGGGTGAGTGATTATTTGTACCCTGGGTACCCCTGGAACTATAGCAGGGTGACTCCCCAATGTTTCTATATATCTGTAACCTTGTTATGAGCTAAGGGGGCCCAGCCTGAAGGTCAGTTAGGGGGAGATCTAGGCCAGTGCTATTGCTGCAGAGCACAAAAACAAACAAGCACAGATAGAATGTCAGTTAGGGTGGGATTTAAAGCAGAAGGAAACCCAGTCGGCGCAAAAACCCTCCCCCCACCTCCCCGGCCTACCCGTCCCGCTGGGCAAATGCCCCTAACTTGTTACTTACCCCTTCTGCGCAGGTCCAGTCCACGGAGTTCACAGGCACCATCTTCTTCCACGCGATCTTCTTCCTCCTTTGACCGGCGTTTTGGCGCATGCGCAGTAGGAACATTTCGCCGGTACGGATCTACTGCGCATGCGCCAAAAGTCACGAAGTTTTCCGATTTCAAAACTCCGGTCATAGCAGGAAGAAGATCGCTTGGAAGAAGATGGCGTCGGTGAACTCCGTAAACTGGACCTGCGCAGAAGGGTAAGTAACAAGTTAGGGGCATTTGCCCAGCGGGACGGGTAGGCCAGGGGGGAGGGGAAGCAACACACGGGGGGGGGGGGGGGGAGGGTTTTGCGCCAACTAGGTTTCCTTCTCCTTTAAGGCGAGTGCTTAATCCCCACCCTGGGTACCCCTGAACTATAGTTTAGATACTTTCAATCAATCACCTACAAAAAGGAATCCCAAACTGAGTGAGGGAAAGAAATCAAACACACCGTATAAAGGCTTGGTACAGGCATTTCTAGAACTGTCGTACCAATATAATGAGCAGTACATGGCATGCCCTGGGCTCAGCAGCTGCTAAAATACAGCTCTTAAGTCAATTATATTACAAAATATTTCATGTTTTGTGTATAGCCAAGTAGTTCCTGGCAGCTTTCTGTTACAAAGGGACCAATTCATTATTATTTGGATTCTACCTAACAAGCTCAACAAAAACTGAACTAATCATCTTTCCACCTAAGCCTGGTCCTACTCCCCTATTTACTATATCTCTATTGATGGCTCATTAATCCTGTCTGGGAGAATCTTTGATTCCAATCTTTTTTTCTCTGATCATATTAACACCACTGTCAAATTCTTTTTCTTGCGCAATATTGCCAAAATCCGTCTCTTTCTTTCACCTGCTACGGCCAAGACACTCATGCATGCTCTCATCCTATCCCGACTAGATTACTGTAACCTTCTACTAACTGGCCTCCCTAACTCCCATCTCTCCCCTCTACAGTCTGTATTAAACAATGCTGCAAGAATTATCCTCCTCTCATCCAAAAGGATACAGGCCCCTCCCCTCCTTATCATGGCTTCCTATAAAACAAAGAATATAGTATAAACTCCTCCGCATAACCATCTCTTGTCTCTCTATATGTTCCTGCCCGAAACCTCCGCTCCTCTCAGAGCAACCGCTTGGTTGTACCCCCCACTACTACTGCTGTTTCCCTAATCAAACCCTTCTCTCTTGCGACTCCTTATATTTAGAATGTCATTCCTGAATCTCTCAGGAGAGAATCCTCCCTCAAACTCAAAGACTACCTCTGGGAGCACCTGGATAACACCTGAACTGGCACTTATATAACACTGTAACAAACTGTAACCCACAGCATCTTAATACCCCTCTGAATTGTGTCTGTATGTTACCCTCCCATTTAGACTGTAAGCCCTACGGGGTAGGGTCCTCTAGCCTTTTGTTTCCTTGACACTGAGCACTTAATCTGTATTGTAATTATATTTTATATTTATGTCAATTGTATTTCTAATAATGCACTTATTGCTACTTTTTATTCCAATGACCCCTTGTTTGTTACTACTAATTTATTGTTTTGCTGTACAGTGCTTTGCCCTCAAGGAGCGCTATACAAATAAAAATATACATACATTCCTTAAGAGCGGTACTTATTAAATATATTATATATATTTAAATATATTAAAACCGCCATTGTGTTATTTCCTTTGCCTTACGAAGCTTTCTTATGTAATTGCTTAAAGCATGCGCTGTCATAATAAGGCGAATCCACTTTCTTTCATCCAACTGGTTTATAGTCATAATTGTACTCAGCCATTGTCTGACATACTGCTGTTTCGCAAGAGCTTACAATTGAATGCCTGTGTCTACAGTAACCAATTCTAATCACCTATGAGAGGTGTTGAACTTCTGTACAATCCTCTTTCCGTCAGCCATCCAAATCTTTATGTTTGTGAGAGGCTCCAGTTCATTCAGCTCCACGGACGGAAGACTCTGTTCATTGCAGGTTTCTTTGGTAATGACTTTTGGTGTGGCGCTGTTGGGGCATTGTAAGGAGTCAGTATTGAGGTTTATTAGATTATTATTATTATACAGGTATGGGACCAGTTATACAGAATGCTCAGGACCCGGGGCCTTCCGGATAACGGATCTTTCCATAATTTGGATCTCCATACCTTAAATATACTTAAAAAAAAATGTAAACATTAAAGGGGAAGTAAAGTCTAAAATAGAATAAGGCTAGAAATGCTGTATTTTGTATACTAAACAAACTTACTGCACCACAAACCTAATCAAACAAATGATTTATGCTTTCAAAGTTGGCCACAGGGGGTCACCATCTTGTAACTTTGTTAAACAAAGACCAAGACTGTGCACATGCTCAGTGTGGTCTGGGCTGCTTAGGGATTGTCATTAATGATCAAAACAGCACAAGTCAAATAATATCTGCCATAGAAGCCGATACAGCAAGACTGATAAATGATCAGATTATACAGACTGCACTGGGTCTGCGGTTGCCAAGTGGCTTTATAGGGAAAAAAAAACAGTTGCCCGAGGTCAGGGAAATAAGGTGGGGGCTCCCCCGGCTGTTTGAAAGTATGATCAGTTTCCCTGCAGAGCAGTTAGGGACCCTCTGAAGTTTCCTATCTGCAGCAGTCAGAGCATGTAAAACAAAGGTGTAATTTCACTACATACAGTCAGGTTTATTATAAATACAGTAGACATTTTTTAATCAAAGTATATGAGTGATAAATTTATTTTTCATTAAAGAAGTCAAAAATGGGATTTAATTTTTTTGCCTTTACATGCCCTTTAAATAAACCCAATAGGCTGGTTTTGCTTCCAATAAGGATTAATTATATCTTAGTTGGGATCAAGTACAAGCTATTGTTTTATTATTACAGGTATGGGACGGTAATCCAGAATGCTCGGGACCTGGGGTTTTCTGGTTAATGGATCTTTCCTTAATTTGGATCTTCATACCTTAAGTCTACTAGAAAATCATGGAAACATTAAATAAACCCAATAGGCTGGTTTTGCTTCCAATAAGCATTAATTATATCTTAGTTGGGATCAAATACAAGTTACTGTTTTATTATTACAGAGAAAAAGAAAATCATGTTTAAAAATTTGGATTATTTGATTATGGGAGACGGCACAGATGCATGTAAGCGCCGAACAAAGGTAAAATGCAACATGCTGCATCCCAACCTGCGTTCGGCACTTACATGCGTCTGTGTGAGTACAGCCCCATTGACATGAATTCAGTGCGTCTACTCCAGCGCTCTCCTGCGGCTGAACGGAAGAAAGCGAAACGCAGGGGATGGCTTATTGTGTTAAATAAGCCCCAATTATACGTTTGTTATTTCTGTAACAAGCTATTGCTCTGTTGTGAATAAAACATACGGCTTTCTGTTAAAGTTGCCTGGAAGTCCTTGCCTTTTTATGTTTTCAAGTTATTGTTGAGCCATTTGAGTGAATTCCCACAATATATACATATTTATTAGTCGTTACCTTCCCAGTCGGTGTCCTACACCTGAGAATGGATCGATATTGGGCTTTCGTAATAAATAATCTTCATTCTTTCGGTCTTCAACGTTGACATCGATCTCTTCTTTATCAAATGTTTTCTGTAACTCCTCGGGGAGCTCCCTAAGCAATACAAGGGAAAGAAGGGTGAGCTGCCCAGTACGCAAACCATTTGATAGTTAGAGGGGTTGTTCATCTTCCAAACACCTTTTTTCAGTTCAGTTGTTTTCAGATTATGAATATGAGCAACTATTGTATCAATTCTAACAGCTGCCTTGAAAGGGGAACTCCGGCTTCCAAACCCCACACAGAAATCTCTAATATATCCATCACAGTTACCGGTTTCTTTAAAAAGTATGAATAAATGCCATTTTCTATGATGAAATCCAGCTGTTTAACAGTTCTTCTCTTTCTGCATCATTTAAAATCCTGGCAGGGAAGGAGGGACTAAACACTGATGTTACAAATTGTAACAACTTCTCCACAGCTTACAGACAGCATGCAGGAACTACATAACCCACAATGCATTGCACTGGGATGTTCCTTTCCTTATTGAAATCACATGTGCACGGAATTTTGGGGTTTGGAGGATGCAGGCTGAGGACAGATGGCTGTTGATTCAAAGTAACAGTAGTCAGCCAGCTCAGCAAAGTAGTCAGACAGATCAGCAGGAGAGCAGGGGGCTAGGCTTAGGGAACTGTCAGAAACCATTAAAAATCATGAAAACTCTGCTGATTATGTATATTGCAAAGTTGCATGAAATTATGTTCACTTTTTTATGTTTTTGTGGAGTTCCCCTTTCATGAAACCCAAATGTATCAACTATATGTATCAATTTAAAAACAGTTAAAAGAGTCGGCGACCCCCCCCCGTCCCAGAGCTTGTTTAGAAGGTGAAAAACGAAACTTTACACTTGAGTATCAGAAAAAAACGAATAGACAAATAGAAAATGGAAAGTAATTGGAAAAAGTCTTTATTTCTGGAGAACTGTCTGAAACCAACTGAACTGAAAAAGTGTTTAAAGGTGAACATCCCCTTTAAAGGGGACCTGTCAGTCAGAACTTTGTAGGGATGCACAGAATCCAGTTCTGTTCGGCAATTTTCAGCAGGATTCGGATGAATCCTTGTGCCTGGCCGAACTGAATCCGAAAAATCATGTAACGTTTCGTCACAAAACGGAAGTAAACCCTCCCCCTCACTGTCTTGCATATGCAAATTAGGGTTCGGATTCGGCTGATTTTTGTGTATTCGGTGCATCCCTAGTACTTTTAATAATTAAAGTAAATTAAACATGAAATCCAAATTCTTTTTTTTATACCTGTTAAAAAAAAATGTATTTTAAAATTTGACCTGTCAATCATATATTGCTATGCCACCTCTATTCCAAAGTGGTGGGAAAGTCAATTTCTTTCACTTTCCATTCAGCACTTTCTAAATGCCACTGCTCTCTTCTCCTCCACTCCGCCCATCCCTCCCATGGTCTTAGAATTTTTTTATTTTTTACTAGTTCTCAAGATAAATTTTGAATCAAAAGCACCACCTGCTGTTCATTTTTGGCAGACTAGCTAATTATGCAGAAAATTTAGTTAGTGAGAAGGTCATGTAATATTGCCCTGCTTAGAACCTTGAGGAAACTCAGGTGACTCTTCTGTTACTACAATATCACAAGACTTTCCTCTTCTCACTAACTGAAGTTTCTGCTGACAGTTATATTAGCAGTGTAAAAGATGCCATTAGAAAGCTAGAAAAAGTTAATTTTCTTTGCTTGGAAGAGTGCTCTGAGCAATTTCCCTTTAATGACATAAATCATCATCCCTAGTATTTCATTTACTTCCAAAGAACAATAAGAGGCACATTTATTAAAGGTCGAATTTCAAATTGATATGAGTTTTTTTAAAACTCTATTAAATGTGACTGGGGAGTTATTTATAAAAAAAAAAATGAATATCTAAAACTCGAATCGAATTAGACTAAACTGGATTCGAGTTTTTTCTATGTCAGGAAGGCTACTAACGTCTAAATTGGTCCCTGGACCTCTCCCATTGACTTATCCATGAACTCAGCAGGTTTTAGTGGGGAATAGTCGACTTCGAGTTCTTAAATTATAAATCTCGAAATTTTAAATTAAAACTCTAATCGAGTATGGATAATTCACAAATCGAATTTGAGAGTTTTGACCATAAAAATTTTTTTTGAAAATTTGAATTTACAATCGACCCGTGGGGCTGTAAAGTCAAAAAATGAAATTCCTTTAACGGGTCCACTGTCTAAAAATTAACCTATTGTCAATATACTTCCATTAAAAATTCGGTACCTTTTTCATAAAAATCATGATTATCTGCGCTCCATTTCCACCATCTCGCTATGCGCATGGACTTCAGCCTGCATGAATTCCTCAACAAGGCGGGCCGGCCTGTGGCTGCTTTACCTCAAAACAATCTACCCTCCTCCGAGTTCTGTAGTGTCAGGGAAAGTGTGTGGAGTTGTTATGGAGGTCAGCTTTAGGGACGAAAAGATAAATTAACCCAAAGTATCTCTTATCTTGAAGTAAAGCAGCAAAAGGCCGGGCTGCCATGTTGAGGAATTCATGCAGGCTGAAGTTTGTGCGCATAGAGATAAGGGGGAGCTGGAGCACAGATAATCATGATTTTTTAAAAAAAAGGTACCGACTTTTTAATGGAAGTATATTGACAATAGGTTAATTTTTAGACAGTGGACCTGTTAAAGGAATTAAATTTTTTGACTTTACATCCCCTTTAATAAATCTGCCCCTTAGTGTACAATTCGAAGCAACAATTCCACTTGCCCTTTGCGCATGGAGTCCATGAACTGTCGGTTCTCAGCAACGCTGTAATCCCTGAGTTGCCCGTCGTTGATTGTGAAGCCATTTTTCCACATTTTGATGATGACATCGGCCTGCATAAGAAAAAGCCATGGGAATAAATGTAGCTGCAGTCAGAGAAAGATCTTTCCTACAGGAGGAAGCTATCAAATACCAGGAGTCCTTATGATATCAGTACAGAGGTGGAAGCATTTCTAGGAGCAGGTGAGTAACGTAAAACTGGAGGGTGGGGGGCAATTTATTAGGTTACTTGCAGTTTCCCTCTACTCATGTGGATCAGGGTTATGGCAGTCAGTTGCTCAGCATCCTATTCGGAACAAACTGCCATATAGGAGGGATGCAGGAAGCCAATGGGTACAATGGTGTTTGCCAGTCTCCATAGGCGGAGGGTGAATTTTTTGTTTGGGGAGGCTAAAGATGGGCCATTCATAGACTGACCTAAAGCTACTGTGAGGCTGTGGATGCACCACTGGAATGAAAATAAACCCCCACCCCAACTACCTCAAGCGGTTCTGTGGGTTCCACAACTCATATTAAATGGATTCTCAATCCATTTGTGTTCACAGATGTCCCTTTCATTTTAACAAAGGGGTGATATATTTGTGAAGTGTTAAACAGTGTTAAGCTTAGATGTGAGATTTAGTCTATATTTACAAAACAAGAACATATATGCAGTGATATGCAGTGGGTACTGGTGGCAGAGATTCAGATATATTTATGCCCCCAAACTGTAACATTGCCACTGAAATACAACATTGGTTTGTTTCCAAGCCACCTTAAAGGGGTGCTTCACTTTTAAGTACACTTTATGTGTATAGAATGGCTAATTCTAAGCAACTTTTCAATTGGCCTTCATTTTTTCTTTTCTTTATAGTTTTTTAATTATTGACTCTTTCTTTCTTTCTTTCAAATGGGGATGACCTCTTCTAAAAACAAATGCTCTGTAAGGCCACAATTCTATTGTTATTGCTTTTTTTTATTGCTCATCTTTCTGTTCAGACCCCTTTCCAGTTCCTTATTCAAATCTATGCATGGTTGCTAGGGTGATCTGGACCCTAGCAACCAGATTGCTGACATTGCACATTGGAGAGCTGCCGAATAAAAAGCTCCACAAATAATAAAAAAAATTAAAGACAATTAAAAATTGTCTCAGAATATCTGACTAACTAACTTAAAGACTTAAAAGGTTTTGTTCACCTTTGAGTTAACTTTTATTACGATGCAGAGAGTAATATTCTTAAACCAATTTGCAATTTGTTTTCATTTTTTATTATCTGTTGTTTTTGAGTTATTTAGCTTTTTATTCAGCAGCTCTCCAGTTTGCAGTTTGAACAATCTGGTTGCTAGGGTCCAAATTCCCTAGCAACCATGCACTTATTTGAATAAGACACTGGAATATGAATAAGAGAGGCCTGAATAGAAAGATGAATAATAAAAAGTAGCAATAACAATACATTTGTAGCCTTAGAGAGCATTTGTTTTTAGATGGTGTGACCATTAAAAAGCTGGAAAGAGTCAGAAGAAGAAGAAGGCAAATATTTCAAAACCTATAAAAATAAATAATAAAAGGCCAATTGAAAAATTGCTTAGAATTGGCCATTGTTTAACATACTAACAGTTAATGTCAAGGTGAACACCCCTTTGACTAAAATAAACAAAGTAAGAGAAAAAAAACAAGTGCAAAAACATAAAAAGCACAATTTGCTTTTCATGGGGAAAGAGTTCATTCAAGATTGGAGCAAGGGAGATAGGTATATTATTGGTGCCAGTTGAGAGAAAAAACTTTGACAAAAGAAACTATTTTATTCCAGATAGTGTTTAAGCTTTTCCAGTATAGTACTGTACCTGTGGGAGCAGTAAGTTGAAATCTGCAGCAAATAAGTTACACCTCTGGTGAGGTTCCTTCTAGTCCTTTCTGCAGTACCTTCCGACGATCCGAATCTCACCCCCACCCCCTCCTTTATCTGTGACCTGATTGGCTAGTTCTACTGTCAGTCAAGAGAGGTGCATTCTGATTGGGGAAACCATGAGGAATAAGATCCAATCAGTGTGCGGCTCAGAGAACCGGTTTCCACAATGTTAAAGGTGTAAACCAGCAGTCAGAAACGGAGAGAGTTTGTTTTAGTTAGGTGCCAGGCAGGTTTGGGGAGGCTTAGCCTCCCCTAGCCTTATTGAAAATCTAAAGAAGTAGCTAGAAATGTTGTACATTATGTTTTGTGCTTCTGTACCATCCCAAGGCAACCACAGCCCTTTAGCAGTAAAGATCTGTGTCTCCAAAGATGCCCCAGTAGCTCCCCATCTTCTTTTCTGCTGATTCACTGCACATGCTCTGTGCTGCTCTCACTTACTGAGCTTAGGGACCCACTCACAATATACAGTACACATAGAATAGAAATGTCACAATATAAGGCTGATTAGTAATTAATACACATAATTACTACATGGCAGCACAGAAACCTGTGCAATTAGCATCAGAATTTAATAATCAGCAAACCTGTAGCATCAGCTTATATTACAGCCAGGGAAGCTCATTTTCTGCTGGATAATTAGTGACGACCCCTAAGCTTAGCTTCTCAACAGCCAATCAGAGCCCACTGTTATTATACTATTCCAAGCACAATATGTTTAATATCCAGCTCTATAGGCTCGAATCTCTCTCAATCAGGTGCAATACAGACTGTACACATACAGTAAACATTTAGGAGACTGGTAATCCACTTCTTCCTCAGCTCCACCACTGAGTTGGTTGGTAAAAAAAAATGGCAGATTGTTTTTTCTATACAGGCACCAGAGGGTACTGCCCATTGAGTGTCTATATAGAAATAAAGCACAGATTATAATAAGTCAGTGGTAAAACAGTCCAGGGCTGTGGTTTTGATGGGATTGGGGTCTTGCAAATCAGCTGGTGCAGTAACTAAATCAGTAGTGAGAAACCACAACTCTATGCCTGAGGAAATATTTCCCATTATGTAGCACAATTTGGCAGGAGGTATGCTCTGTTATGTCCTTACTTTGTTTTCTTCATCTTCTGGAGAAGCAATAAGAGCGCCAGCGTTCTCTGCCTCTTCAAACAGACTGTTCACAAAGGAGTCGCATCTCTTCCTCTCTCCTCCCCGACGCCCCAACCCAAAAACCCTTTAAAGAAGACACAAAACAGGGACCATTAAAGGAATTGTTCAGTGTAAAAATAAAAACTGGGTAAATAGATAGGCTGTGCAAAATAAACAATGTTTCTAATATAGTTAGTTAGACAAAAATGTAATGTATAAAGACTGGAGTGACTGGATGTGTAACATAATAGCCAGAACACTACTTCCTGCTTTTCAGCTCTCTTGCTTTCCACTGATTGGTTACCAGGCAGTAAACAATCAGTGACTTAAGGGGGCCACATGGGACATAACTGTTGCTTTTGAATCTGAACTGCAGGGGAACTATTGTAAAAATGAAAATGTAATAAAAGCTTCATCATACTGAAATAAGAAACATTCTAAATACAATCAATTAAAAAATTCTGCATTGTTTCTGAAATAATCAAGTTCATCTTCACTATCCCTCTCTCAGCATCGGTTTCTCTTCATTCTCTCTTCATGCAGCAGTTGGGTGTCAGATATTCATTGACAGTTAGATCCAATATATCTTATAGGGGGGCTCCTTTTGCCTAGAAGATGTATTAGAGCTCACTCTATTAAAATCACCAGACATCATGTCTCTCTACATGCAGGATTTGTGCAAAAGTCGGTTATTTTATTCGATTTTATTTGTACTGGAATTGTTTATTTGAATGATCTCTAATTCATCTGCTAGGAAGGGAGCCCCCTATTAGATATGTTGGCTCTAACTGTCAATTAATATCTGACACCCAACTCCTGCAAGAAGACAGAATGAAGAGAAACAGATGCTGAGAGAGGAATAGTGAAGATAAACTTGATTATTTCAGAAACAATGCAGAATTTTTAATTGATTGTATTTAGAAAGTTTCTTCAGTATGAGAAAACTTATTACATTTTCACAACAGTTCCCCTTAAAGGGGTGGTTCACCTTTAAAGTAACTTTTATTATGTTATAGAACGACAAAGTCTAAGCAACTTTTCAATATGTAATTTTTATAGGTTTGTAGTTATTTGTCTTTTTCTTCTGATTATTTGCAGCTTTGAAATGGGCATCGCTGTCCCCTTCTAAAAAAACGAATACTCTGTAAGGCTACAAATGTATTGTTATTGCTACTTTTTATTACAATTCAGACTCTCTCCTATTCATATTCCAGTCTTTTACTCAAATCACTGCATGGTTGCTAGGGGAATATGGAACCTAGTTACCAGATTGCTTAAAATACAAATTGAAGAGATACTGAATAAAAAGCTAAATAACTCAAAAACCTTCAATAATAAAAAGTGAAAACAAACTGCAAATCATCTCAGAATATCCCACTCTATGTCATACTAAAAGTTATCTCAAAGGTGAACAACCCCTTTAAAGGGGACCCGTCGAACAAAAAAATTATTCCAAATCCTATTTTATCATGTTAGTCAAGCAAAATGAACTTTAATTAGACTGTATAAATTATTTGAATCTTGTTTCCATCAGTCTGGGAATTCATAATTATAACAAGCAGGCAGGAGCCATTTTGTGGACACTGTTATTAAGACAAGTCTTGTATCATCTCAGAATCTTGTTTGTGCACCAGAATGGGGGACCTGATGTCCATCCCCATGTCCTGGTTACACAATTATATGAGAATTAGAGAACGGGGGGAATGTGGGGAGAGCAGTGACATGTAGGAAGTGCTGAATGAAAAGTGAAAGTAATTGCCTAAGGGCATAGAGGAGGGGCAGACAATATTTGATTGACAGCTGAGATTTATGAATGAGTTTACAACAGATATGAATGCTTTAATAAAAAAAAGAATTTGGATTTCATGTTTAATTTGAAAAGGACTTATTATACAGCTTTTTATGTCTGGGTGACACGTCCACTTTAAGGATCAACTGCAAACTCACTGAACATTTATGTCTAACTGGCTAACTCAGAGTTAGAGAGCTGAAAAGCAGGAAGTAGTGTTCTGGCTATTATGTTACACATCCAGTGACATCCAGTCCAGCTTGATAAAGGGCCATTGTTTGGCTTGAAACGTTGTAACTGTCCTGATCATTAAGCCTAAGAAAAGCAAATTTTGCACAGCCTATTTATTTACCCAGTTTTTATTTTTACAACTGTTGCTTTAACTACAGTGCATACCAAATATACTGCAAAAACATGTGGTGAATAAAACAGAAACAGGCCTTATACTGGTTACAAGAGAATATTTGATTATTTGACCCCCAAATGCCTCTGTGAGCAGACATACTGGGCTAGTACCACAACATGCCACAGCTAATTGCAGACTGCTTGTTACAGAGTAATGTCCAGGTGCAAATCTACCCAGCAACAGATTTGGCATCTTATTTGTAACTGTAACCTGTAGCTTAGTGGGTGGTGGAAATGACACCCGTGTGAAGTCTTTTCAGCTGAGCTACTGTGTGATAATAATATACCTGGTGATTGGCTCAGGACAAACTGCTCAACAGGTTAAAAATGATTGAACTCATAAATGTGACTCAAAAACAGACAACACAGAACAGAGAGCGGCAATCGGATTTACCTGTCTTGGGATTTCATGTTGTCCGATTTGTCCGCTTCCCTCATCTCCGTATCATTTCTCCCTAGAACATAAAGGGGGAAAGAGTGAGCACAGAGCATCATTCATTTTAGCAGCTGCTACTCATTTTGCCTTCCATCATACTTAGGAATCTGACATGCACCAGGCAGGGAGAAACAAGTAGTACAGGTATGAGATCCATTATCCGTAAATCCATTATCCAGGAAGCTCTGAATTACAGAATGGCTGTCTGCAATAGACTCCATTATAAAGAAATAACACAAATTTTAAAAAACGAATTCCTTTTTCTCTGTACTAATAAAACAGTAACTTGTACTTGATCACAACTAAGATATAATTAATGCTTATTGGAAGCAAAACCAGACTATTGGGTTTATTTAATGGTTACATGATTTTCTAGTAGACTTAGGTATGAAGATCTAAATTACGGAAAGATCCATTATAAGGAAAACCCCAGGTCCTGAGCATTCTGGATAACAGGTCCCATACCTGTACAATGTTTTAAATACAATTACATGTCACACATTCGCCCTGCACCAAATACAACTCATTTAGACTGTATGCTTCCCCAGGGTTACAGGCAGTTGCTATAGCACGACATAAGTCAGTCCAATATAAAATGATGGGGTCATGTGATGTCCAATCCAACTTCTGCCTTTTCCAGGGAAAATTAAGAGTTTGAACCCGCAAAACAAATGAATGTAAAAATGTTCATGCTCTTTGAAATGTACAATCTTTATTTCTTCTAGTTGTCAAGATATCAGCAGTTATAACACTGGTGAGTTTGACATTGGAATGTACAATCTTTAATTCTTCTAGTTTTCAAGATATCAGCAATTATAACACTGCTGAGTTTGATATTGGAATGTACAATATTTAATTCTTCTAGTTTTCAAGATATCAGCAGTTATAACACTGCTGAGTTTGACATTGGAATGTACAATCTTTAATTCTTCTAGTTTTCAAGATATCAGCAATTATAACACTGCTGAGTTTGAAAGAACAGCGCCACCTGCTGTTCATTTTGGCCGACCGCAGTGTTAGAAGAGAGACATCCGATGTGATCCTCTGGTCAGGTCTAAGCAGAGTAACATTCCCTGTCTCTTTTAAACTAACTTAAATGTGGAGGATTGGCTACAGTCGGCAGAAAATTAATAGCAGTGACATCATCGCTTTCAATTTGGAGTTGGGAAGAGATTTTTAAAGGCTCAGTAAGGCCAAACTAATAACAGAAAACAAGTTATACTGGGCCTGGTGGGTTTTGGGTGGGGATACACCGAATCCACTATTTTGAATTCAGCCGAACCCCTGAAAGATTCAGCCAAACACTGAGCCGAATCTGACCCTTAATTTGCATATACAAATCAGAGAGGGGGAGGGGAAAAAAAATCAGCACGTAAATTTTTTTTAATTCCTTGTTTTCCGACAAAATTCACATGATTTTAAGGATTTTGATTGGCCAGGCACAAGGATTCGGCCGAATACTGCCGAAAATGGACGAATCCTAGCCAAATACCAAACCAAATTCTAGATTTGGTTCCTCCCTAGTTTTGGGTCTCAAGGGGAGTCTTATCATTCCCTGCTTTACCAATAGAGCTGGAGCCCAGGACTACTGCTTACACCTTCCAAAAAGCTGTAACTAAGTATCTGACCTTTTTTCCATGAAATCCCGATGCCACGTTTCATCACACAAGACTGTGGTGTCATGAATACACGTAAGTGCTCTGATGCATCACTTTTTTTGCCCTACACCAAGGGTTCCAGTGTTTTTTTTTGTAAATAAAGACCAATTTAGGAGAAGGCAATAGGTGAAATTCAACAAAAGCAATCTTTTACTCTGGGGCCCCTGGTACAGATACTAATGGAACAGTCTGTATAATAGGATCTTGATGATGGTCATGTAGAAAGACACATGATGGATAAATGATGGGTAGATAATAAAGGGATAAAGAATAGGTAGATAGATGAATTTAGGGTAATGCCAGAGCAAGGCCTGCATGCCCCTATGCTCACTGTGTCTCCACCAGAGCTCAGTGCTGGGTAAAAGTACACTAAATTTAAAGGAGAACTAAACCCTAAAAAAGAAATATGGCTAAACATGCCATATTTTATATAGTGAACTTATTGCACAAAGCTAAAGTCTCAGCTTGTCAATAGCAGCAATGATCCAGGACTTCAAACTTGTCACAGGGGGTCACCATCTTGGAAAGTGTCTGTGACACTCACATGCTCAGTGGGCTCTGATTGGCTGTTGAGAAGCTAAGCTTAGGGCTCATCACTAATTATCCAGCAGAAAATTAGCTTCCCTGGCTGTAATATAAGCTGATGCTACAGGTTTGCTGATTATTAAATTCTGATGCTAATTGCACTGGTTTCTGTGCTGCCATGTAGTTATTATGTGTATTAATTACTAATCAGCCTTATATTGTGACATTTCTATTCTATGTGTACTGTATATTGTGAGTGGGTCCCTAAGCTCAGTAAGTGAGAGCAGCACAGAGCATGTGCAGTGAATCAGCAGAAAAGAAGATGGGGAGCTACTGGGGCATCTTTGGAGACACAGATCTTTACTGCTAAAGGGCTGTGGTTGCCTTAGGCTGGTACAGAAGCACAAAACATCATGTATAACATTTCTACCTACTTCTTTAGTTAAGCTTTAGTTCCATTTTAACCTTCTGTTTTATTGTTACTGATCCTTTAAATAGCTGGGCTTCTGCCGGAAGTCAGAACTAGGAGTGCAGAAAGTGTAAACAGAGAGTCTATAGAAATTACAGTTGCCCAACAAATGAACATATATAATGACTGCTTATTTAAAAGCTGCTCAACATTCCATTCTGTTTCACTAGTGGGAAAAGTAAAAGAAAAGGGCTGGGTGTCACTTTTATAAGCATTAGGAAAGCAGCAGCCCTCCAGTGGTTGTTGATAAGAGTCCAAGTTGCAGCTGGAGGGCAGCAGGATGGAGGGATATTATCATGGGCGGCTTCTTCTCTAAGAGAGGCCCTGGCAGTCCCTTTATTCCCTGGGGCCCTGTACAAGTGTAACTTTATTTCTAGGCCCCAATAGTTGTAGTGAAAGTCTTTACTCTCTCGTGTCTGCCCCAGTCATACTGTATTGTAGGGAAAACACTCGCACTAATACTCACATTTCCCACAATAAATATGAACCTGTCAGTCACAGTCTGCCCCGCCCCTATCAGTGTCAGTCACAGTATGCCCCGCCCATATCAGTAGAACGAGCCCGAACACATGCAAGCGACGGCAGTTGGAGACAAACAGGATGTGCATAACCCGCGTACTCTACTCATAACCCTCTACTCCTTTATTAGCCGTGTAAATTGTATCCACCCGGCCCGTCCCTCCGCACGCACTTACCATCGCCATAGCACAGCTCCGGCTGCCTCACTCACCAAACGGAAGTGACGTTAATTGAAAAACTCCTGCCGAACTCACCAAACGGAAGTGACGTTAATTGAATAACAGCTGTCAAGCCTATTGCGTTCGACGCTCTGCGCGCATGCGCGCCTTCTTGTTTGTCCGGCGTCTCTAGGGGTTGGAATGCGTCCTTTCGCCAAGCAGTGACGTAAAGCTTCCGTGATGGGGCGGGGCTTTGTGTTTCAGAACTTTCTTGAGGCAGTAGTTTACGGGTTGTGACTCAGCAAGGTTGCCAGGTTGGCGGTTTTCCAGCCAAATGGGGCTACTAATTTAAAGCCAAGGCTGGTTTTGATAGTACAAAATAGCCAAGGTACGGATTTGGGCTACTTTTTTGACCTTTGTCTGGTTTGTACTTTGGAAACCAGCCAAAGATTTTTATTGCCCTAATCTGTCAAGACTGCGTCTCCCAATGCATGTTGGGTAATGTAGTTTTTGTTTAACAATTTCCCGACTGCCAAGTTTAATGTAAGACTACAATACCCAGCATGCAATGGGACTGACATGTAGACGTCAGGAGTTACCGGATTTTGGGCTCTGTACCCCAGTATCCCCTCCCTCTTTAACATTCTCACATTTCCCAGTGACTTTCCTCAATTTCAGGCAATTTTGGGGCAAAAATCTGCTGGCCACCAAAATGTATAGAGATTGACCTGTTTTACCAATATTTAATGAAATTGTAAATTAATTAGGGCCTCATGTTGCCCCTATACCTCCTGGGCCCACCTGGGCTAATCTGTCCCATTTTGCTTCATGGAAAAATTTGCGAACTTTGACATATTTTGACATATATCAATTTATTTTTTTAGACGTTTTTTTCACTGTGCATATTGTGCTATTTATGGGCTACTTTTGAAGTGCCTCTTGGCTAGTTTTGAGCTGGTTTTGAAGCCGACTTTGGTTTTGAAAATAAGACCTGGCAACCCTGTGACACTATAGTGGCAGTTAGTCCTGTCACAACACAGTGGGGCTCATTTATCAACACTGGGCAAATTTGTCCATGGGCAGTTACCTATAGCAACCAATCAGCGATTAGCTTTTTAAAGCCAGCTGCAAGTAGAACAATGAATGCAGCAATCTGATTGGTTAAAGGGGTGGTTCATCTTTAAGTTAACTTTTAGTACGTTCAAGAATGGCTCATTCTAAGCAACTTTTCAATTGGTCTTCATTAGTTATTTTTTTTAAAGTTTTTGAATTAATTGCCTTCTTTTTCAGACGTTTTCCAGTTTTGAAATGGGGGTCACTGACCCCATCGAAAAACAAATTTTCTCTAAGGCTACACGTTTATTGCTATTGCTACTTTTTATTACTCATCATTCTATTCAGGCCTCTCCTATTAAAATTCCAGTATTTTATTCAAATTGGTGCATGGTTGCTAGGGGAATTGGGACCCTAGCAAGCAGACTGCTGAAATTACAAACTGGAGAGCAGCTGAATAAAAAGCTAAATAACTCAAAAAGGCAAATAAAAACCAATTGCAAATTGTCTCAAAATATCATTCTCTACATCATTCTAACAGTTCATTTAAAGGTGAACAGCCCCTTTAAGTACTAACATATTATCACTACCTGGTCTGAACTGAGAATTAAACTTCATACCTCCCAACTGTACCATTTTTAGAGGGACTGTCCCTCTCTTGACAGCTCAACCCGTAGTCCGTCGTTTGAACTAAAAAGTCCAGATTTTCTCTGCACTGAACAGGCAGAAAAGGAAACAAAGTTTCTAACTTAATTGGCTTTTGGAAGAGAGCCCCGAAAAGCCACAGCTGCCGATAAGACACTTTTGTAACAATTTTGAGTTAAGCAAATAAGTAATTGTAACAATTAAGGAAACAGGTCCCTTGGGAGAAGTTAGACTCACAGCTTAAAGGGAAATTCACCTTCATTAGCAAAACTGTAAAAACTGAAAAAAACACAAAAATATGTTTAAACTTTCATAATATGCCAAATTTTGTAAAATGAACATGGTAATTAGGGGTTGTGGCCACAAAAACAGATGTGGTCAAAAAAACTGCTAAACTGCGTCATGCAACTTTTTTGTCCCTCGTTTTCTTTCCAAAATGTTGGGAGGTATGCTAGGTCATTGCATTTCAATACACAGAGGCCCAAACAGCTCCTTCCTGCCCCATAACTAGTGACTCTCTATGGCAATTTACAGCTCCAGAACCAACAGATTGTCAGTCTGGGCCAGGGCTGGAACTAGGGGTAGGCAAAGTAAGCACGTACCTCCTCTGTCGCCTACTCCAAGTCCGATCCCCTCTCTGCCTGACTCTCTGTGCCTTTTTCCCTTTGCCTCTTCAGATGTGCCCGAACTCTAATTAGTGCATGCAAAGCAAATTCGTGCACTAAGCCAGCGCCACAACCGGCCGGCTTGCCTAGGGTGTATGGCCGACGTGGCCCGGCTGTGGTCTGGGCCTGAGCGCTTATACATAGATTTGTTTTATATAAACTATAGTAGTACTTATCTGTTATCTACTGTGTATCCTGTGCTTGAATGGCTGCCCCCATGGCTACACAGCAGCTTGTTTATATAAACTATAGTAGTACTTATCTGTTATCTACTGTGTATCCTGTGCTTGAATGGCTGCCCCCATGGCTACACAGCAGCTTGTTTATATAAACTATAGTAGTACTTATCTGTTATCTACTGTGTATCCTGTGCTTGAATGGCTGCCCCCATGGCTACACAGCAGCTTGTTTATATCAACTATAGTAGAGTTTCTGAAGCAAACATCAGTTTTAGCAGTGCAGGGCAACCATAAATGATATTTTTAGAACTTCTATTTAAAGAAATTTCTGGTGCCCAAAATAAAGATGGCTCAGGAGGCCGCCCTTATCCGGGTCACGTGGCACCCGGCATTTAACAGCCATAGAGATGATGGTCGCTAGCAGCGCCACCCACTGACTGGAGGAAAGAGCGGCGCGTCTGGCTTAGGAGAGAAAGGGAAATGGCGGCCGGCGGCGGCTGTGCCTGATCCGAGGGAGAGAAAGACAACTAGTGCCGCTGCCTCGGGGCAGCCGATAGGAACAGGGGGTGACAGGGCATCCGGTCTGGGAACATGGTGGGGACCCGGCGGAGCTCTGTGCTCAAAGGCTCGGACGGGAGGTTCATCTCATCCCGCACCCGCTCCAGTCAGAACCGGCCCACCGGGAAGCCGGCAAAGGTGAGAGGGAAGCGGGGGGAGCTCTCGTTCACACTCATTGTACGTGTCTGTAGGTCAGGGATGCGCGGCTCATGTTCTACTGCTCCTCCCGGCAGCCAGTGATGTTCCAGGTGTGACAGGGAATGCTGGGAGTTGTAGTGCAGGTGTAGAGCTGCTGGGATTGGCTCCTGGTTCAGGTGACACCAGTTTGTGTGTTTATAGGTGTGCTGTGGAATGCCTGTTTTACCTCTCACTTTAATGCCCCTCTCTGCTGCCTCCCTGTGTCACTGCTCCTGTGTGCCTCCAGCTCAACTACAACTCCCTGCAGCCTTCCTTTATAGCTTCCTGACTGCTGCTGTGTGACTGGTGGGCTCATAACGCTCCTTCTTCTGTGTGCCAAGCACCCCCTTATTTCTACCTCCCCAAACTTGAGCAATGTGTGTTCCCCCGGCTCTGCACGGCTTTTATAGCAGGTAGTGAAGCACTCTGTGCCCCAGCACCTCTGAGACCACAGGACTTTGTGCCCTTAGGGAAAGCTTGTGATTGGAAGCTGGGTGGAAGGTAGTGATTAGGGTGGCATGCAGGGGGTATAAAGCAGAGATTAGGGTGGAAGGCAGGGGGTATAAAGCAGAGATTAGGGTGGAAGGCAGGGGGTATAACGCAGACAGGGTAGAAGGCAGAGATTAGGGTGGCATGCAGGGGGTAGAAGGCAGAGGTTAGGGTGGAAGGCAGGGGGTGGAAGGCAGAGGTTAGGGTGGAAGGCAGGGGGTGGAAGGCAGGGGGTGGAAGGCAGAGGTTAGGGTGGCATGCAGGGGGCAGAAGGCAGAGATTAGGGTAGAAGGCAGAGAGTATAAAACAGAGGTTAGGGTGGAAGCCAGAGGTTAGGGTGGCATGCAGGGGGTGCAAGGCAGAGATTAGGGTGGGATAACGACCACGGTGGAGTAAGTGAAGTTTAGTAGGTGCCAGGGAGCCATAGGTTGCAGGAGAGGGTGTAGATGTGGGTGCAGTAGATGTGGGTGCAGTAGATGTGGGTGCAGTAGATGTGGGTGCAGTACATGGTTATGTGATTGGGTGAGGGGTTAAATTCAATCTGCCAGGGAAGAACAAAAGTTGTTGTGGTGTGTGTGTCTGGGAAGCAGCCAGTACAGCGCCCTCACTGGTGACAGATGGTATGACGGGCAGAGCTGTGTATATATAATGTATAACTGTCTGTCCCTGAATTTCTCTCTTGTTTCATATCAGCAGGGGCAGCGGGTGGGTAGGGAGGGCACAACAGGAGATTGTTTGCGGCTTCTAGTAGCCAATCACACATTTGCTTTTAACCCTTCAGTAGCGTTGACTCTTTGATCTGCCATTCTGCTTGTTGCCATGCAAATTTTCGCCCTGGTGTAGATCAAAGAGCCGGCCATCCATTCAATGATCCACAGTGCTTAAAGGGGAAGTAAAGTTTACAAACAGTGCAGTCACCATTAGGTTCCCCTCCCAGGTACCTCCCAACTGCTACACTGCACCCTCCTTTCCCAAGTCAGCCTTTGCCCTGGCACATACATGTATTTAAAGGGACAGTAACTCCAGAAAATGATAGTGTTTTAAAGTAATCCGACTAATGTAGTGTTGCCCTGGTGTGTTTGCTTCAGAAACGCTATTATAGTTTATATAAATAAGCTGTTGTGTAGTCATGGGGGAAGCCGTTAAGTCTGAACAAGAACAGGCTACATAGCAGATAAGAGTTTATCTAAAGTATAACTTGCATAATCTCTCTTTCTTTTCTTTTTTTTGAGATGGAATGGCTGCCCCAATTGCTATACTGCAGCTTATTTATGTAAGCTTATCTCTGAAGCAAACACACCATTTTTACCAGTGCAGGGCAATAGTTGATTATATTCTAAATATTTAAAGGAGAAGGAAAGCTATGGAGGCATTCTATTGCCAATAGATTAGCTGCAATAGAGCAATATATAACACTCTATTTATTCAGTAGAATGTTTTACTATACCTGAGTAAAAAGCTCTATAAGCGCTCTCTGTTTCTTTAGGATAGCAGCTGCCATGTTAGCTTGGTGTGACATCACTTCCTGCCTGAGTTTCTCCCTGCTCACTCATAGCTCTGAGCTCAGATTACAGCAGGGAGGGGAGGGGGAGAGGAAGAGAGGAGCAAACTGAGCATGCTCAAGCCCTAGCCCTGGAGGTTTAAGCTGAAAACAGGAAGTCTGATACAGAAGCCCATGAGTACACAATAGAAGGAAAGAAATGTGGTGTGTTTTGTTTTTTTTGACAGAGGACGCAGAGCAGCATTACTTTGAGCATTTACTGGTGTATTTATATAGAGCTTTCTGATAAAGCTTACTTAGTTTTAGCCTTTCCTTCTCCTTTAAAACAGTTTTTGTCATTACTGTTGCTTTAAGGTTTATTTGCCCTTTATTATTCATATTGCGCTAGAGAGATGTTACTGCACAACAATATGCATAATATAATATGCCTAGGGGAGGTGACCTAGAATAACCTGGGGTCTGCTAGTATTTTATATAGGCAACACCGTGCCCCCTATAGTCACGTATAAGGATTTGCAAAGTACTAGGGAGTTTTACAAGCTTATTATGCATCTGATACAGGTAGGTTGACCCTGAGCCCTTTAAATGTCGCTGTTATTGACTCACCCAGGCTCTCTGTGATACTTCTAGGCCAGTAGGATTATGTTCTTATTGGCATTAATCTAAAACCTCAGGCGAAAAGCAATGCAGTATATTGTGTTACTATATCTCCAGCTGGGAAGGGGTTAAGGCCAGGCTCTGAAGGCGGGGCCCTTGGACTAGCCCAGGACACAAGGCTGTAGGAGCTTTCAGTTGGATTGAATGTTAATCTAGAGTTTACTCACAGCATCCAAGTTCATCTGGGGCCAGCGCATAACTCCATTGTAAACAAAGGGATAGCTGCTGAGCAGACTGGAGTAGTGACCCCTAGTGGCCACTTGTTGGAAGTGCAACACAGTCTTGTGAAATTCCCACTTTGCTCCTTCATTGTGTGTTGTTCTGCTCTGCACCCCGTGGCTCTTGCTGAACTGCAGCTTTTTATAATCGCAACAGTTTGTGGAGAACCTTCTAGAAACCAAATAGATTTGCCGATTAAAGGGGAAATTGGCGGTGGTTAATTTAAAGGGTTTGTTCACCTTTGAGTTAAATTTTAGTGTGATGTAGAGATTGATATTCTGAGACAGTTTTTATTATTTGTGGTTTTTCAGTTATTTAGCCTTTCATTCAGCAGTTCTCCCATTTTTTGCAATTTCAGCCATCTGGTTTCTAGGGTTCCAATTCCCCTAGCAACCATGAATTGATTTGAAGAGACTGGAATATGAATAGGAGAGGCCTGAATAGAAACATTTTGCAGTAACAATACACGTGTAACCTTATAATTTAACTTAAACGAGTGGTTCACCTTTAAAGTAACTTTTAGGGGCAGATTTATCAAGGGTCGAAGTGAATTTGAGGGAATTTTCGAAGTAATTTTTTGGATACTACGACTTAGACTAAGAATTAGATTTGAAGTAAAATCGTACGAATATTCGACCATTCGATAATCAAAGTACTGTCTCTTTAAAAAAAAAACTTTTCAATACTTCGCCAAATTAAACCTGCCAAAGTGCTATGTTAACCTATGGGGACCTTGTAGAGCATTTTTTTTGGAAGTTGAACTAAAATCATTCGATCGATCGCTGAAATCATTCGAATCGTTCGATTGGAACGATTTTACTTAGACCGCAGGAACCCCAAATTCGATGCAAAAAAAACTTCGACTTCGATTTTCGAAGTCGGAGTATTTCAATTCGATGGTCGAATTTAACTTCGAAATTTGACCCTTGATAAATCTGCCCCCAAGTGTTCTAGAACGGCCAATTCTAAGCAACTTTTCAAATGATCTTCATTATTTATTTATTTTTATAGCTATTTGTCTTTTTCTTCTGGTTCTTTGCAGCTTTCAAATGGGTGTCGCTGTCCCCTTCTAAAAAAAAAAACAAATGCTCTGTAAGGCTAAAAATGTATTGTTATTGCTACTTTTCATTGCTGATCGCCTCTCCTATTCATGTTCCAGTCTCTTATTCAAATCATTGCCTGGTTGCTAGGGGAATTTAGGCCCTAGTTATCAGATTGCCTAAAATGCAAATTAAAGAGCTGCTGAATAAAAAGCTAAATAACTCAAAAATAAAAAATGAAAAGTAATTGCAAATTATCCCAGAATATCATTCTCTACATCGTACTAAAAGTTATCTTAAAGGTGAACAACCCCTTTAAAGGTAAACTAAAGCTGTATGGTGGCTCATGCACCTTAAAGGTTTGGTTCAAGTTTAAATTAACTTATAGAATTCTAAACGACTTTTCAATTAGGTTTATTTACTTTTTATATATTTTTCAATTATTTGCCCTAATTATTTGCACCCTAGCAACCAGATTGCTGAAATTGCAGACTGGAGAGCTGCTGAATAAAAAGCAAAAAAAAAACCTAAGTAATAAAAAAGGATGACCATTTGCAAATTGTCTCAGAATATCACACTACCCCTTTAAGATATACAAATAAATAATGCTACCTATGCCAATCTGTGTCCTTTTGCTCCGCTGTTTAAATGGCAGCGATTGAGCTGGAGATCTGTTGCTTCCAACACACTCCTCAATAAGTAAAGCAGAGGCTGCTGCACATGAGAATGCATTCACCTGCCCAATGCACCTACAGATGCACACGCTGACACTTTTAAATTCCTTAGGTTCTTGTTGCTACCCAGCCAATAGCAGATCCAGCTATAGGAAACCCGTTAATCAAGAAAGCTCCAAATTACGGAAAGGCCGTCTCCCTAAGGGCTCTTACTGACGAGCGTTTTTACCTGCGTTCCGTTTTTCTGCGTTCAGCCGCAGGGGAGCGCAGGAATAGACGCATTACATTTTTCCAATGGGGCTGTACTCGCACAGGCACGTGTAGGCGCCGAACGCAGGAAAAATGCAGCATGTTGCGTCTCAACCTGCGTTTGGCGCCTACAAGCACCTGTGTGAGTACAGCCCCATTGGAAAAATGTAATGCATCTATTCCTGCGGCAAAACGCAGAAAAATGGAACGCAGGGGAGCGCAGCTACAACCGCTCGCCTTAGACTCCATTATAATCAAATATTTTTTTTTAAAAATGCCTTTTTCCTTGTAATAATAAAACCGTTCCTTGTACAGGTATGGGATCTATTATCCGGAGACCCATTATCCAGAAAGCTCCGAATTACGGAATGGCCGTCTGCCATAGACTCCGTTATAATGAAACAATCCAAATTTTTTAAAATCAATTTCCTTTTTCTGTGTAATAATCAGTCGCTTGTACTTGATCCCAACTAAGATATAATTAATTTTTATTGGAAGCAGAACCAGCCTATTGGGTTTATTTAATGTTTATATGATTTTCTAGTAGATTTAAGGCATGAAGATCGAAATGACAGAAAGATCCGTTATCCAGAACCCCCCCCTGTCCCTTGCATTCTGTATAACAGGTCCCATACCTGTATAAAGGTGGGTCCATGTTCCCAGTGTGTTTGTGCATTTGGAGGTGGAAACGTGTCTGTCTGGTTCTGTGCTCTGCTCCACCTTCTGTGTTTCCCATGTGTGGTTCTTTATTCAGCTCCACCTTGTGTATTGTTATATGCACACTTACTTATATAGCCTTTATGTAGGTTCTTCCACAGAAATTGTACATTTACAAGTATTACTCCGCTGTCTGGGTCCCTTTAATTGCAATGTTTATATGGGTTTTGGGCTGCGTGGAAGGATAGAAATTCTATCTGCCCTTGGATTTCATCCAGTGAGGTCACATAAGGTTCCATTGTAGCCTCACTAGCTGTGTGTGGAGTTTGCATTGCACCCCTCCTACAGACCCGCTCATTGCTTACACCTTCTGTTTATGTTGCATAATTAAAAGACATGAAAGAAAATTCTAAGCAATGCTTAAAAAGGCCGAATCCAGAACCGAATCCGGGATTCAGTGCATCGCTTATATAAACTAGCTGTTGCTCAAGTATTCATTTTGGTTTAAATGTCTTTTAAGATTAATAATTTGCTTATTTATTGTTGATTCAGCACACCTGGCTGGTAACATTGAGACTAACTAACACATGATTATGGCTCTTCTGTATATAGTTGTAACTTTGAGCTGCAGGTACATTTCGTCACTTTGACTACATCTTGTGCTGCTGCCAGTACGGATTTTGCCAAGTCAGGCTGCAAATCTTGTCCAGGATCAGTGTAATGGTTGGATGCCAGACTCTTCACTTTCCTTCAGTGCTAGCTATGACTTGGCTGCACCTCCTTAACTATTCCTGCTCTTGCCAAAATATGGAAAAACTTGTACTTGTACTTGTACAAAGCCCCATTTAAAGGGCAAGTATTCCAGTGTTTTTTGTTAAACATCTTTGGCAAAACAGTTCAGTATAAAAATAAAAACTGGGCAAAATTAAAAAAATGGTTCTAATATAGTTAGTTAAGCATAAATATAATGTATAAAGGCTGGAGTAACTGGACGTGTATCATAATGGCCAGAACACTACTTCCTGCTTTTCAGCTCTCTAACTCTGAGTTAGTCTGTGATTATAAGGGGAGTCACATGGGACGAGTTTGCAATTGATCCTCCGATTCAAAGGCAACTGATATGACCCATGTGGCCCTCCCTCAAGTCTCTGATTGGTTACTGCCTGGTAACCAATCAGTGGAAAGCAAGAGAGCCTCAAAGCAGGAAGTAGTGTTCTGGCTATTATGTTACACATCCAGTCACTCCAGCCTTTATACATTACATTTTTGTCTAACTAACTCTATTAGAAACTTTATTTATTTTGCACAGACTATCTATTTACCCAGTTTCTATTTTACACTGAACAATTCCTTTGAGTTAATTTCACTTCCAATCATTCTATTTTGGAATCTATTGTATGTGTATATTTTGTCACTTGCATCCCCTATGCTTGTACAAATGTTCTTAAAGGCGGAGATCTCCTCCCTTCTAAGCAACTTCCTTGATATACGTAATTCAATATTATTTTAAAGTTATTTGCAAAATGTAATGCTGTTTGTGAAAGAAGTGTCTCTCTGTCCTTGATCTCTGATCTCTTGGTTTGACTCTTGAAACAAGATATCCGGCCTGTCCTCCTTCAGGTTTGTGAATCGGCTGGCTTTTACTCTGTTGCTTCAAGAATCAGGACCAGCAGTGCATAGACTGTAAACCTCCAGCTACCGCTTTCAAAAAGCAATTGCATTTAAAATTTGAAACCATTTAAGTGAATTTAAATATAGTGGATAGTTGCTTCACTTGTCTTTCATTATGAAAAAAAAACCAAAAGACGGGCTGTTGACGGGCTGTTGACGGGCTGTTGACGGGCTGTTGACGGGCTGTTGACGGCTGTTGACGGGCTGTTGACGGGGGGCTGTTGACGGGCTGTTGACGGGCTGTTGACGGGCTGTTGACGGGCTGTTGACGGGCTGTTGACGGGCTGTTGACGGGCTGTTGACGGGCTGTTGACGGGCTGTTGACGGGCTGTTGACGGGCTGTTGACGGGCTGTTGACGGGCTGTTGACGGGCTGTTGACGGGCTGTTGACGGGCTGTTGACGGGCTGTTGACGGGCTGTTGACGGGCTGTTGACGGCTGTTGACGGGCTGTTGACGGGCTGTTGACGGGCTGTTGACGGGCTGTTGACGGGCTGTTGACGGGCTGTTGACGGGCTGTTGACGGGCTGTTCACGCGCTGTTCACGCGCTGTTCACGGGCCATGGACTATTGGGGAAGGAAGGGAGATGATATCACTCTAACTAGCAGTGTAGCAGTAAAGAGTGATTGAAGTTTATCAGAGCACAAGTCACATGACATGAGGGCACCTGGGACACTGACAATATGTCTAGCCCAATGCCAAATTTCAAAATTAAATATATTTTTTAAAAAACTGATTTTAGTGCTGAATTCTGCTGGAGCAGCACTATTTATTTGTGTATTATGAAATACAATGATTTTTCTTGCGACATTATCCCTTTGCAAATTGAGAGCCAGTCGGATGACTAGCAGAACGTTTTCAAAAAAAAAAATACAGCAAGTCCCGTTGATTTGACTTATTACTATAGATATAATAAACATTTTAAGAGAAATTATTGCCCTTGTGGATCATTTAAATGGTTAACACTGAAGGTTGTTCCTTTCTGGCAGAGGATTACTGTGTATGCAGTTTCATAACATGTGATACTTCCCCATTATATAAATGTATGTACAAATGTGTAGATGTAGAGCAGCAGAATGGTGTAATAGCGTGGCCAGAGTAAGGAGGAATTTAACCCCATCTCACTCCTACAATCTGTTAATGTGAGTTCTGTTTATACTCACGTGAGACCAGATCAGCGAAACTGGATCTTCTCCCATGTCAGGGCCTAAGTTCAAGTGAGGACCCCCCCCCCGCTGTCGCATGTAATGCTTAATGCATGGCCCACACCAGTTTATTATGCCAAATCCACTTTAACAGTTCATCTTATCATATTTTATGAGCATGATATTGATACTATGTTGGTTGTTTAACATTCTGTTTATGTTCTCAAGCTCTTCTGTCATTTATTGCAGTGGGTATTTAGTATACAGAATGTATAGTACTGTATGCCTGAGATTTGGTTGCCTGTGCTAAATGAGCTTGATATACACAGGCTGAGAAATGGCTGGTTTGCATATATCTATATTTATATCTCATAGACGCAGAGATTCGCTTGTTTGGCGGTGTCACTAAACGAGTGGATCTCTCCCGGATATGCCCACATTGATAATGTATCCGATACGGGCGGTCGGATCGCGGTACTGCATAAACGCACAGATGCGGCCGCGACCCAGTTGGATTTTTTTTAACCTGCCTGATCGAGATCTGCCCGACTTTCAGCCAGATATCTGTCTGGGAAGCCCGTCGGATGGCCCCACGCACGGGTCAATAAGTTGCCGACTCAAGTCTGTCGACGGCTTTTGTCGGCCCATGCATGGGGGCCTTTAAAGGTGGCCATAGACGTTACAATTATGATCTTTCAAATCTTTCTAAGAAAGATTGTTCGTTTCAATACACACATGTAGAGCTGAATATATAAATAACGATATAATTCTAATTGTATCTGACGATTCTGCACTAACAATGGCTGATCGGGTACCTTCAAAGGCACCCAATCAAAATTTTCCGGCCGACCGATATCCAAGTCTTATGCCGATATTGGTCATTATTATTGGTACATCTATGGGTTGGTCCCCGAAAGCTTGTGCCACAATGTCTGCAATAAACAAGATCATCCAAGGAGGTCGGTTGTAGCTCTTCAGCAGTCTGGGGGGCCATAAACGTTTCTTGGAGGGCCACATCCAGTTCATGGGCCTCCAAGTTGGACAGCACTGATCTAAACAAACAGAGGAAGTTGCTAAAAACAAGTGTGTTCTGTTATTTGGGAAATCACTGATGCTGCTCTGTGATTACCGGTAATAGGTAGATAGGAGCTAGATATAGGCTCCATAAAGCACATACTTCATGTTTTGTGGAGCAAAACCCTATCACTGCAGTAACAGGCCACTCAAGTCAAAGGCTGGAAACATGGGAGGTGGCAGGAGTGTTCAGTGGTCAAAAAAATTAAATGTGCCAAAATAATGCAAGCTACGTTATATGAACAGACCTTCCAAAGTGGCCATACACTATAAGATACGCTCATTTGGAGAGGTCACCAAAAAAGAGGATCTTTCCCCGATATGACCCAACAACGGCAGGGCGGTATCCGGTTCTTCCGAATGCTTGACCCTAGGGATTGGATTACAACGAAGAGAATGGCCATTGACGGGTCGTAGGACCTCATCTACTAGCCGATGCCTCGATCATCAGAGAAATCAAACCTCCCCAATCGATATCTTGGCCAGATATCGATGGGGGAGACCCATCTGAAGCCCCCATACAAAGGCATATAAGATGCTGAATCGATCTAAAAGACTGGTGTGTTGACCACACCCTATTTCCAAACCACACCCACTTTAAACCACACGCATTTAAACCACAAGATCGTGTCCACGTTAATGGTGGTAGCACAAAAAAAAAACCAAATGTTTGATGCTCACTGCAGGGATATCACTCTTTGCTCAAATGTGAAGAATTTCATTTATAATTATTAAAACACATCCTCAAATCCATATACAGTAGATACTCCACTGTGGACAACACCACAATGGGGGGTCGCCTGCAGGCTGGCAGTTGGACAGCACTACAGGTATGGGACCTGTTATCCAGAATGTTTGGGACCTGGGGTTTTCCAGGTAACGGATGTTTCCGTAATTTGGATCTTCATACCTTAAGTCTACTAGAAAATCATATAAACATTAAATAAACCCAAATAGGCTGGTTTTGCTTCCAATAGTTATTAATTATATCTTAGTTGGGATCAAGTACAAGCTACTGTTTTATTATTGCACAGAAAAAGGAAATCATTTTTAAAACTTTGGATTTTTTTGGATTAAATGGAGTCCATGGGAGAGGCATTTCTGTAATTCTGAGCTTTCTGGATAATGGGTTTCTGTATAACTGATCCCATACCTGTAATATAAATGATACTTTTTGCAAAAATGTGTTTTTGAATATTCCATCGCCTTTCCCACCACCCAGAATAAAATTAACGAGCTCAGTTATCAGGTTTTTTTTTTTCTTAATTTCTGATAAAGATTTTTGTCAAGCCCATTCCCAAATATGGGCACGTGTGCTGGGTAGGTCCCATAAATCTGTAACTGTGTGAAACAGGATAGAGACCTGCATCGGGATGGATACCGGCAAAAAAAAAGCGGGTACCCTGGGGAATGAGGGTAGGATATTCAGGTGCGGGTCTCATCTAAATTTCTTATGTTATATTGTCTATATTTTAGTCCTTTTAAAATTTTAAAAAACTTGTTTCTGTCCCGCCAACTTTTGATGATATTACTTCCGTTTTGCAGCACTTCCTGTTTGATGGTGGTCAGAGGGGTCAGGTAGCGGATCAAAGTGGGTAAATATGCGGTTCGGGTTGGGTCCCGGTCTTAGAAATTGGTTCCGCGCAGTACTCTAAAACAGGATACAGATTTTTAGAATATAATTTAAAAAAACAATTTCACAATTCTTTTTTAACAGAAGGATCCCTGCAGCGACAGTAGTCTGAGTGACAGCCATTTGTCCCCTCCTGCCAAACGCCCCTGTAAACATGTTGAACCCGTGTGTAAAGAAAGCCCCCAAACTCGTGCCGCCAAACAGCGAGAGGGCTGGAGTATTGCAACCAGGAGGTCAAGGTAATAATGATCTGTATTTATTTACATGAAAAATGTTGGATTTTTACTAGTAATTCAGAGTGAGGCTTGCCTTCTTTACAGGGCCAATCCTGAGGCTGAATTTGGGCAAAATGCTTATTTTTGTGTCCTGAATGCTCTTGCAAGTGATTTGATTTAATGCGTTCCACAAGGGTGTAATTAAGTGCTAAATACAGGTGGAATGCGTCATGTTGCATTTGGCATTTTTACATGCACCTGTGTGAGTAAAGGTCACTTTAAGAGCATATATACGTGCAGAGGCCTCCCCCCTAACCTGCAGCACAGTCAACCTGCCATACTGCCCCTGTAATAGAGGGATAATACATACAATACCTGTATTTTTTAAAAAAATTATATACTTACACAAAAAAAACTACTAAAAAAAAAAAATAAAAAACAGACAAATTCAACTTTTAAATCTCTAAGTCTTTTTATTAAGAAATAACTTACCAAAACACCACTTGAGCTCCTATTCAGAAAAGGTGATCCATCGTGCGGCGCTCGATTTCTTCTCCCTGCCGTCCTTAAAGGAGATAGCCAGGGAGGAGAAATCGAGTGCCACATGATGGATCGTCACCATGACGCCTTTTCTGAAGAGGAGCGCAAGCGGAGTTTCGCTAAGTTATTTCTTAATAAAGATTTAAAAGTTGAATTTGTCTTTGTGGTTTTTTTTTTTTCATTCTATACTAGCGAATTTAAAAAAAAAAATTGTTACTGGTCCTTTAATGCTGTTTTAATTGAAATGTTAATCTTTTTTAAAGGAGAGCTAAACCCTCGCTGATAATGGGCTAAGGTTTAGTTCTCCATTAAGAGCCGTTTCATTTTCTATGCTATCTATATGCATTCCAGTCTGCTGAACCACTTTATTATTTAGTGCTGAAATAAATAATGGCATGTCTGCATCATCATTGTAGAGGGACCGTCTCTGATCAGAACCGTCTCTGATCAGAACTGTCTCTGATCAGAACTACTGGTAGTCCAAATTGACATAAATTAATGGAACCATTTTTCACTACAGAGTATCAGTGTGTCTAATACATTTGCGTCTATATTTTAGATTATCGTCTCCAACTGGTGCTACATTACCAAACAGCCACAGTAATTTATGTAAGTATAACCTGTTCGTGTTTATACTGGGTAAAGTGAGAGTTTGAATAAGCTATTTCATCCCTGCCTGTAGCATTTTCTTTAGTAACGAGTCAACTCCCTGATCTAGAACTGCCAGAGTGCAGAATGAGGATCTGCAAAATGAATGCTAATAAATATGCCTGTGCAATTCTTAATGTCACTTTTAACACTTGTTTCTTGTGTTTAGCTCTTAGAAGCCACCCACGACTTGTGGAGAAGGAGGGAAGTGGAGACCACTCGTGTATTAATGGACGGGAAGTTCGAAGAAGCTGCAGGCCCAAGAGCAATAGATTTGAGACTCTGAATCAGAGCTTACTATTTGATCAGCTTGTAAATAGGTAAGAATGGGTGAATATACATCAAGGTGCCTGCTCTGAGACTGAGCGCACACCAAGGATAGTATTTTTTTTCTTTGTTAACATTTTATATAGACCTGACTATAGTGATAGTTAAACTTTACAATTTGGCCCTTCTTCTTAGTCTAATTGGCACTGTACATTGAGTCATTTACCCACACTACTTGCAATACATGGTAAGTCACAGTATGTTCACGGAAGCTTTAATCTTTACTGTTACTATAGACACCATCTCTTCCCTACTATACCTGCTATCCCATAGTCACACTCCCTTCCCAGAGACTATTATCCCCACTGTTACTATAGGCACCATCTCTCCCTACTATACCTGCTATCCCACAGTCACACTCCCTTCCCAGAGACTATTATCCACTGTTACTATAGACACCATCTCTCCCTACTATACCTGCTATCCCACAGTCACACTCCCTTCCCAGAGATTATTATCCACTGTTACTATAGGCATCATCTCCCCCTACTATACCTGCTATCCCACAGTCACACTCCCTTCCCAGAGACTATTATCCACTGTTACTATAGGCACCATCTCTCCCTACTATACCTGCTATCCCACAGTCACACTCCCTTCCCAGAGACTATTATCCCACTGTTACTATAGGCACCATCTCTCCCTACTATACCTGCTATCCCACAGTCACACTCCCTTCCCAGAGACTATTATCCCACTGTTACTATAGGCACCATCTCTCCCTACTATACCTGCTATTCTACAGTCCTTTCCTAGAAGTTATAGCATCAGGACCTGCCTTTCAATCCAAGAAACATCTTGGCTTCATCAGCCTACCTGTAAATGTAACTCGGTAGAATCATACTGTCCCCAAAGTACATTATTCTCTTGGATACCTCTGGCAGTGCTGCGTTTAGAATGATTTGATGTTTATGGTTGCAGAGTATTCACACTATACTCCTTATTTTGAGTGCAATAAAAATGTTTGGAACCCACTCTCTTCAGAGTAATTAGATAATGCTTCTGTTGGATATGCTAACCTTAGAGAGATTGTAAATTCGACTTTTAGTCTATTCATGAAACTATATCTATATTCTACAATTTTCCAGAGTTTATAGTCTGTACCATCAAGAATTTGCAGAACTTTGCACAAATGTGTGTAACAGTAATGTGGCTGGACACCAGACTAATTCTAAAATGTAGTTCATGTTGTTATAAACGTATTCTCACTCTGTATAAATAGAATCTGATGAGCTGTATACTCCAAATTTCAGGGATCACTGTATATAGTTGGAATTTTTTGGAAGTGATGCAGTCAAAACTGAAGGGCCACCCCATAATGTACATATTTGGTCATTGCCGTGTCTGGTTGTTCGTTTTATGCACTTTGGGGGCAGCATTTATTGGGCTACTTAAAGTGAAGTGGCTCAAATATCCCTGTGTACCATCTCTAAAATGGAATGGGAGTGTACGAATAGTAACACTGACACTCACGTGCTCTTTAATGAGGAAAATTCTAGTTTATTACAGATGGACCTCTTCTGAGCAACATTTCAACTGATCTTCCTTATTTATATTATATTGCATAATGCTTTCTTTTCCTGTTCTCTCTTCTTTCAGGCGGAATTTGAAAAGGTTTTCTAGGCGTTGGGGGTCACTGACCCCAGCTACCAATAAAAGAAAACAAATTTTTTTCACTAAGGCTTTTATTTTATTTTTTTGGCCACCTTTCTAATCAAATCTTTTACTGTACATCTTCTATTCTCCATTAAGTAGTAATAGGTGTAGATGTTTGGCTCAATCATTTGACTTCCAAGTAATTATACTAATGTTTCTGTGCTATATCCCATTATAGCACCGCTGAAGCTGTATTGCAGGAAATGGACAACATCAATATCCGGCGCAGTGGCAAATCCAGGGAGGTGGAGCGGCTCAGGATGTGGACCGATACTGAATTTGTAAGTTGTGTCAGTGCAAAGCAAAGATACACTTGTATACTGCAATTTTGCCACTACAGAATGTTGCGTGGAACAAGGAGTAAGAGTATAGTGCTTCATATGTTTCCTAATGAAGGCTGAAAACAGAGCACTCCTAATTGTAGTCACCAGCTCTGTTTCCAAATCTGGAAAGTTTTCTTTTTTTTTTTTTATTCAGTATTTCTATAAATATTTAAAGGAGAAGGAAAGGTTAAAACTAAGTAAGCTTTATCAGAAACTTCTATATAAATACATAGTAAACCCTCAAAGTAATGCTGCTCTGAGTCAAAAGAAACACCACATTTCTTTCCTTCTATTGTGTATACATGGACTTCTGTATCAGACTTCCTGTTTTCAGCATAAACCTCTAGAGCTATGGCTTCAGCATGCTCAGTTTGCTCCTCTCTCCCTCCCTCCTCCCCTCCCTGCTGTTATCTGAGCTCAGAGCTATGAGCGAGCAGGGAGAGACTCGGGCAGGAAGTGATGTCACAGCAAGCTAATATGGCAGCTTCTATCCAAAACAGAGAGTGTCTAGAGCAGTTTACTCAAGTATGGAAAAGCATTCTAAAGAATTAAAATAGCATGCTGTTGTGGCTAATCTATCGACAATAAACAGACTTGTTAGCTTTCCGTCTCCTTTAACAGGCTGAAATGTAAAAACCTGAAGTCAGGACATTAACTTTCAATCATTAACAGTACTCGCTGTGTTTTAGGCTTTGCTAGTCACATGCTTCACAGGCCTGTGTGTATTCTTTGGATTGATGTATTACAGGTTTAGGATCCGTTATCCAGAAATCAGTTGTCCAGAAATCTCCAAATTACTGACAGGCAGTCTCCCATAGACTCTATTTTTAAAAAATTAGATTATTTGATTATGATTTCCTTTTTGCTTCACAATATTAAAACAGTGCCTTCTACTTGATCCAAACTAAGATTTAATGAATCTTATTGGGAGCAAAACCAGCCTATTGGATTTATTTATTGTGTACATGATTTTCTATTAGGCTTAAGGTATAAAGATCTAAATTACAGAAAGATCCATTTTAGGGAAAGCCCAGGTCCCGAGAATTCTGGATAACAGGTCTCATACCTGTAGATGGTAGGAAAAGATCAAATGCAGCTCCTGTTTAATTGTTTAACGTTCTTATGCATTAAGGAGAACATGGACATGTATTCCCGTGTTAAGAGGAGAAGAAAAAGCCTTCGTAGAAGTGGCTATCCAATTAAAAACCTCCATGAGGAATCCACTGAAGGCGAGGAAGAGGTTTCAGAAGGTAAGTTATCAAAGTCAGGGCAATATAACTGATGAAAACATGGAGATAAACAATCTGACTGGCCTCCTAGTAGCCCCTAGTATCTTAAAAGAATTGCCCATCAGCCCATGTTTATTTCCACTGTGGGTCTTTAGAAAGACCTATATATACAGGTATGGGATCCGTTATTTGGAAACCCGTTATCCAGAAAGCTCCGAATTATGGAAAGTTATGTCTCCCATAGACTCCATTTTATCTAAATAATGCAAAATTTTAAAAACTATTTTCCTTTTATTCTGTAATAATAAAACAGTAGCTTGTACTTGATCCAAACTGAGATATAATTAATCCTTATTGGAAGCAAAACCAGCCTATTGGCTTTATTTAATGATTTTCTAGTAGACGAGGTAGGAAGATCAGAATTACAGAAAGATCTGTTATCCGAAAATGTATTCTGGATAACCGGTCCCATACCGATACAATTTGTCACTGTATATCATTGCTTTGAGAATGTGCCCAGAAGTCAGGTTTTCTGGTGGGTTATAAGAGATCTAGTCCAATACTGATCACAACTAAAAATAGCTTCCCAACTTGCACATCTATACATAATTCACATCTAGAGCTTAAATGCTTCTAGCAGGATAATGTATTAATTGAAGAGAAAATATCCTGGGGCAGATGGGTACTGACCTAATTTTTTTGTGATTATATGATGATACAATAAATGCACGCAGGTCTGCTATTTTGATACTATATGTCATTTTCCCTGTTTTATTATTAACACTAAAGGGGAACTATCGCAAAAAATTAAAATGCAATAAAAGCTTCATCATACTGAAATAAGAAACTTTCTAAATACAATCAATTAAAAATTCTGCACTGTTTTTGAAATGATCAAGTTTACCTTCACTATTCCTCTCTCAGCATCTGTTTCTCTTCATTCTCTCTTCATTCAGCAGTTGGGTGTCAGATATTCACTGACAGTTAGATACAATATATCTTATAGGGGGGCTCCTTTTGCCTAGAATATGTATTGGAGCTCACTCTATTAAACTCACCAGACATCATGTCTCTCTACATGCAGAATTTGTGCAAAAGGCAGTTATTTTGTTTTTAAAGGAATCCGTTATTTGAGTGAGCTCTAATTCATCTGCTAGGAAAGGAAGCCCCCCTATAAGATATATTGGATCTAACTGTCAATGAATATCTGACACCCAACTGCTGCATGAAGAGAGAATGAAGAGAAACCGATGCTGAGAAAGAAATAGTGACTATAAACTTGATAATTTTAGAAACAATGCAGAATATTTAATTGAATGTATTTAAAAATTCTTATTTCAGTATGATGAAGCTTATCATGTTCGCGATAATTCCCCTTTATGTATTTTAAGCCATATTAATGTTCCTTTTGTGTTGCCTTTCATTGTACAGATAGTTAGGAACAGTGAAGAAGCCCTTTAACACATCCACACAAAGAGAAATATGTATATCCAGGGCTTCATATTGTTACCATTGTCACACTTTGTTTATGCTCCTGCACAATTATACAGTTAGGCCCATAAATCTTAAACTTTTTTTCTAATTTTGCTTCTGTACATTACCACAATGAATTTTAAATAAAACAACTCGGATGCAGTTGAACTGCAGAGCAGACTTTCAACTTTAATTCAGTGAGTTGAACAAAAAGGTTGCATAAAAATGTGATGAACTAAAGCCTTTTTTTAACACAATCACTTCATTTCAGGGGTGGGGTTTCTCTTCACCATGGAAATGATTCTGCGATCATCCACCACTGTTGTAAATATATATACCAGTTTGGGAAGATTTTTTAATATGCCACTTAATATGATGTAAACTATCTGTTGCTTAAGTGATCATTTTGGGCGTATAGTCTTCCTTTTAAGCTGCAAAAACAGAAAAAAAACATCCGAGAAATTGTAGATTTTGCCTCTCCTGATATTGTAGCAGTTTGGTACATCCTGAGAAAGAAAGAAAGCACTGGTGAATTTAGCAACGCAAAAAGACCTGGACATCCACGGAAGACAACAGTGGTGGGTGATCTCAGAATCATTTCCATGGTAAAGAGAAACCCCTTCACAACAGCCAAACAAGTGAACAACAGTCTCCAGGAGGTAGAGTCTCCATATCCAAGTCTACCATAAAGAGAAGACTGCATGAAAGTAAATACAGAGGGTGCACTGCAAGGTACAAGCCACTCATAAGCATCAAGAATCGAAAGTCTAGTTCTAGCACAGTTCTGGAAAAACATGCTTTGGACAGATGACACTAAGATCAACCTCTACCAGAATGGTGGCAAGGAAAAAATTCTGGAGAAGGGGTGGGACAGCTGATGACCCAAAGCATAGCACAGTTCTGTATAAAACATTTGGGAGGCAGTGTGATGGCTTGGGCGTGCATGGCTGCCAGTGGCACTGGGACACTAGTGTTTATCCATCATGTGACACAGGACAGAAGCACAAGAATGAATTCTGAGCTGTTCAGAGACACTGTCTGCTCAAATCCAGCTAAATGCAGTCACATTGATTGGGAGGCGTTTCATAATGACCCAAAACATAGAGCCAAAGCAACCCAGGAGTTTATTAAAGCAAAGAAGTGGAATATTGTTGAATTACAATTCAGTCACCTGATCTGAACCCAATTGAGCTGCATTTCACTTGTTGAAGACTAAACTTGGGACAGAAAGGCCACAAACAAACAGCAAGTGAAAGTGGCTGCAGTAACGGCCTGGCAGAGCATTAAACAGGAGCAAACACAGAATCTGGTGATGTCCATGAGTTCAACACTTCAGCCTGTCATTGGCAGCAAAGGGTTTTCAATCAAGTATTACAAATTGACATTTTATTTTCAGTTTTCTAATTGCTTTTGAGCCCCTGAAATGAAGTGATTGTGTTAATAAAAAGGCTTCAGTTCGTCACATTTTTATGCAATCTTTTTGTTCAACCCACTGAATTAAAGATGAAAGTCTGTAGTTCAACTGCATCTGAGTCGTTTCATTTAAAATTGTGGTGCAGAACCAAAATTAGAGTTTGTGCTGTACTAATGTTTCCATGTCGTCTGTAGCTAATAATGTTAGGAATATATTAGGAATAATGTTAGGAATATGGTGCCCCTGGGTCAGGAAGTTCGGTACGGAGCATAGAGGGACATTTGCTTCTCTTTCAAACTATAAACACAGTCTAAGAGCAAATAAAAACTTGTCTAAAAAGCCTTTTTATTTGCCAGTTCCTAACTTTTTTGTTGTTGTTGTACTTTATTATTTATTGACACTGACATGGTACTGGGAGGAGGACTTGTGGCAGTTGTTAAAATAGTGCGTTGGACTCTGGGATGCTGAACCCTCCCTCATGAGCGCAGCACAGTGAACTGACCGCAGTGGGAGGGAGCAGATCAAGTGTTCCACCATTGCAACTCTAGTGCTGAAAGATCTGCTTTTGAAAATGCTTGTTTAGAATACCAAATATTGTTTTTGAAAGAGACATAACAGACTTGGTGCGGTCCTGTTGCTTATATATGAATACCCAACATTTTGTCTGAGTGTGTCCCCTGTTGTAACAAAAAATAATCAGAACCCACCTAGATAAGTGGAACAACTTATGTAAGTTATTGTTACATTTCCAGAGTCACAGGAAGAAGGAGAAGATGGAGATGAAGAAGCTGAGGTTGAAGGAGAGGAAAACGATCGGCCATATAACTTGAGGCAGAGGAAAACTGTGGAGCGATATCAAGCGCCTCCTATTGGTATTGTATTAAAACCTGTTTGTATATGGCAAACTGACGAGGAGCGGAGAAAATATTGGCATTTAGCAACTCGACAGTTGTATGATTCCTTAAAGGGATACTCTCATGGGAAAACATGTTGTTGTTGTTGTTGTTGTGTTTTTTTTTTGTTTTTTTTTTCTTTCAAATCACATCAGAATTCTGCACTGAAATCCATTTTTCAAAAGAGCAAACAGATTTTTTTATATTCAATCTTAAAATCTGACATGGGGCTAGACATATTGTCAGTTTCCCAGCTGCCCCCAGTCATGTGACTTGCTCTGATAAACTTTAGTAACTCTTTACTGTTGGAGTGATATCACCCCCCTCCCTTCCACCCCCGAGCAGCCTAACAAAAGAACAATGGGAAGGTAACCAGATAGCAGCTCCCTAACAAAAGATAACAGCTGCCTGGTAGATCTAAAAACAACACTCATTAGTAAAAGCCAAGTCCCACTGAGACTCCTTCAGTTACATTAAGTAGGAGAAATAACCGCTTGCTAGAAAGTAGTTCCATCCTAAAGTGCAGGCACAAGTCACATGACTGGGGCAGCTGGGAAACTGGCAATATGTCTAGCCCCATGTCACATTTCAAAATTGAATATAAAAAAAATCATTTGTTCTTTTGAAAAATGGAATTCAGTGCAGAATTCTGCTGGAGCACATTATAACCGATGCATTTTGGAAAAAAACATGTTTTCCCATGACAGTATCCCTTTAAGTTTGTTCACCTTCCAAACACTTTTTTTCAATCAAGTTGTTTTTAGATTTTCCCCAGAAATAAAGACTTATTTCAATTACTTTCCATTATTTTATTTTTTACTGTTTTTCTGAAATTTAAGTTTAAAGTTGAATGTTCCCTGTCTGTGGTTTTTCAGTCTGGCAGCTCAGTAATTCAGATGCAGGTTCTGAACTGTTACAATTTGCTCCATTTAGTTGATACATTTCTCGGCAGCAACTATTGTATCAATTATAACAGCTGCCTGTAATGAAACACAGAGATTCTGCTCAGCAGGGACAAAGATGTATCAACTAAATGTATCCATTTAGAACAGTTGACAGGGTCGGCGACCCCCCTTTTGTAGCTGCTTCAGAAGGTGAAAAATGACACTTTATACTTCAATATTAGAAAAATGGTAACACATAGAAAATAGAAAGTCATTGAAAAAAGTCGTTATTTCTGGTGCTTTATCTGAAAACAACTAGTAGTTTGAACATGAACCACCCCTTTAATGGGCAATTTTGCCTTAAAGGGGTTGTTCACCTTTAAATTAACTTTTAGTATGATGTAGAGCAGTGATCCCCAACCAGTAGCTCGTGAGTAACATGTTGCTCTCCAACCCCTTGGATGTTGCTCTCTGTGGCCTCAATGCAGGTGCTTTTTTTTTTAATTCCAGGCTAAGTATTGTATAAAAATGAAGTATAGTGCCAAGTAGAGCCTCTTGTAGGCTGCCACTCCACATAGGGGCTACCAAACAGCCAATCACGGCCCTTCTTTGGCACCCCAAGGGCTTTTTAAAGCTTGTGTTGCTCCTCAACTCTTTTTACATTTGGATGTGGCTCACGGGTAAAAAAGGTTGGGGACCCCTGATGTAGAGCGTGATGTTCAATATGAAATTGTTTTTTTTTTTAATTTGTGGATTTTGAGTTCTATAGCTTTTTATTTAGCAGCTCTCCAGTTTGCAGTTTCAGTAATGTTGTTGCTAGGCTCCAAATTCCACTAGCAACCATGCCCTGATTTGAATAAGGAATATGAATAGCAGAGGCCTGAATAGAAAGATGAGTAATAAAAAGCAGCAATAACCATAAATCTGTAGCTTTACAGAGCATTTGTTTTTTAGGTGGGGTCAGTGACCAACATTTGAAAGCTGGAAAGAGTTTATATTTTTTTTTTTTTTTTTGCAGCTTTTCAAGATATTAGCTGTTTTTACACCAATATCATTTGAAACAGCAGTGCCAGAAAACCTACGATTTTCAATAGCAAAGTGGCGCTTGACCAGAGAAACTTTAGACGACTCTGCTCACTTAAAGGAGAAGGAAAGGGTTGCAGCATTTGGAGGTGCAAAATGTTAGGCACCCCAAGTGATTGTATTGACTTACCTGAAACCCCGGTCTGGTGCTCCTATAAGCAGAAATCTATACCAGCCCGGGGTTATACCAGTGAGCACCACGGAGCGATCCTCTTCTTTCCTCTTCTTTCTTCGCACGGCTGCGCATTCGCAGTAGAACTAAAAGCCGAACTTTAACTATTTAGTTTAACTGCACATGCGTCCAACCCGGGAAATTTGAAGAAAGAAGAAGCCGGAAGAGGATCGCTCTGTGTTGCTCACTGGTATAACCCCGAGCTGGTGCAGTTTTCTGTTGATAGGAGCATCGACCCGGGGTTTCAGGTAAGTCAACACAATCACTTGGGGTGCCTAACATTTGGCACCCCCAAGTGCAAAAAAGCCTTTCCTTCTCCTTTAATTCTATGAGTAGAGCCCAACTAATATACTTTAGACTGTAGTCATTTGGCAAAAATAAACAGGAGATGGCGCTGTTTCAAATTCATTCTATTCACAGTGTAAAGACAAATTATTTTGGCTTGAGCAAGTTTAATTAAAAGTTGCAGAGTTGCTCAGAAGAGTGCCCTGAGCTGTTTTACATTGAGTTTTGAGCTTCAGAAGAGTGCCCTGAGCTGTTTTACATTGAGTTTTGAGCTTCAGAAGAGTGCCCTGAGCTGTTTTACATTGAGTTTTGAGCTTTTAAATTTCTTTAACAGTTTCCCTCTCCCACATTAACTTGACAGAGAATGAGGCAGCAGTATGTTTAAAAAGGACCATTCCTATATGAGTTGTTCAATACAACAAATAGCTACCGATCTTACATTAAAGTAACGGGATGAACACCATCAAATGTACAGTATGACCAGGCCTGCTGACTAGGGGCAGTTTTTTTTCTGCCTGATTTACTACATGGGTTCTTAAAGGAACAGTAACACCAAAAAAAAAGTGTTTTAAAGTAATGAAAATATCATGTAGTGTTGCACTGGTAAAACTGATGTGCTTGCTTCAGAAACACTACTATAGTTCATATAAACAAGCTGCTGTGCAGCAATGGTGGAAATTGAAAAAATACTATATGGCACAGGTTAAATAGCGGATAACAGATAACACCATTATGTTCTACAGAGCTTATCTGCCATCTGCTGTGTAACCTGAGCCTATTATTCTTTGGCTGCCCCCATGGCTACACAACAGCTTGTTTATAAAAACTATAGTAGTACTTATCTGTTATCTACTGTGTATCCTGTGCTTGAATGGCTGCCCCCATGGCTACACTGCAGCTTGTTTATATAAACTATAGTAGTACGTATCTGTTATCTACTGTGTATCCTGTGCTTGAATGGCTGCCCCCATGGCTACACAGCAGCTTGTTTATATAAACTATAGTAGTACTTATCTGTTATCTACTGTGCATCCTGTGCTTGAATGGCCGCCCCCATGGCTACACAGCAGCTTGTTTATATAAACTATAGTAGTACTTATCTGTTATCTACTGTGTATCCTGTGCTTGAATGGCTGCCCCCATGGCTACACAGCAGCTTGTTTATATAAACTATAGTAGTGTTTCTGAAGCAAACACACCAGTTTTACCAGTGCAGGGCAACACTGCATTATAATTTTATTACTTTGAAACACTATCATTTTTTTGATGTTAGTATTCCTTCAAACACTGTCATTCCTGATCTTGGAATAGTTATTCAGGGCTCTTTCTCTAGAGAAACTGCAAGGAAGTCCTGCTCGCACAAGCTTACTGGGAAATAATCTATCCCTGCACATCTGGGGCATATGGTTATTTATTTAAAGTTCTATGTTGGGATTTAGTAGCCTGACAATTCTTTGACATGAATCAGCCATATTGTTTGCTAAGACCTTTTTTAAACCATTTCTTTTTAGAACCAGCACATCAAAGGAAGAGACCGAGCACTTTGTTCGACACTCATAGATCTCCTGCACGAAGAAGCCATATCAGGTATTTTAATAGACTTCGCCTTTTGTTTTATGGAATCATACCTCACTTGGGCTGCTGCAGTAATAAACAAAGACCTAACTCTTGTTCTGTGTTGGCTCACATATACTACAGATACAGTGCACACCAACATATTATCAGTGCTTAAAGCATTCTGGCAGTGGTAGTCTGACAACAGTGATTGATCCTAAAAGCAATATTGTGTATTAAAAATTTCCCCAGCTTTCCAGTGTAAGCTGTTTACTTAAAGGAGAACTAAAGATCTGTGTCTCCAAAGATGCCCCAGTAGCTCCCCATCTTCTTTTCTGCTGATTCACTGCACATGCTCTGTGCTGCTGTCACTTACTGAGCTTAGGGACCCACTCACAATATACAGTACACATAGAATAGAAATGTCACAATATAAGGCTGATTAGTAATTAATACACATAATTACTACATGGCAGCACAGAAACCAGTGCAATTAGCATCAGAATTTAATAATCAGCAAACCTGTAGCATCAGCTTATATTACAGCCAGGGAAGCTCATTTTCTGCTGGATAATTGGTGACGAGCCCTAAGCTTAGCTTCTCAACAGCCAATCAGAGCCCACTGAGCATGTGAGTGTCACAGACACTTTCCAAGATGGTGACCCCCTGTGACAAGTTTGAAGTCCTGGATCATTGCTGCTATTGACAAGCTGAAACTTTATCCTCATGCAATAAGGTCATTACAGTATATAAAATATGGCATTTTCAGCCATATTCATTTTTAGGGTTTATTTCTCCTTTGAAAGGCAACTGCAGTAGCCATTTCTGCATGAAAGGCTAACACAGATCTGTCAGGGCAGAGGTAACCACACTTTACTTGGAGCTGCTGCTTGCTTCAATCCCCTGCTACCACCTACCATAACTTCATATGCACGTGCAAGCTGGGTGTATAGCAGCTCGCAGGGAGGCATAGTAGCATCTTCCCTGCTCTATGTACATCTGGCTCCTTGTGATTTGTTGCTGGAGCTTGGCATGGAGGCACTTAAAACCTGTATTGCACTAAATAACTAAGAAGCCTATTTTCCCTTGTGATATTTAAAGGGATTTGGTGTCGTTTTTATTTATAAATTACACTTGCACTGCAAATAATGCATCCTACAATATAAAGTTTTATTCCTGAACCAACAAGTGGTTTTTTTTTTTTTTTTTTTTTTTTTTGAGTTGTAATATTGGTGTGTAGGTGCATCTCAGGTCATTTTGTCTGGTCGTGTGCTTTCAGAAAGAGCCAGTACTACATTATGGAACTGCTTTTTGACAGGCTTTTGTTTCTTCTACTCAATGTAACTGAATGTGTCGCAGTAGGACCTGGATTTTACTATTGAGTGCTGTTCTTAGATCTACCAGGCAGCTGTTATCTTGTGTTAGGGAGCTGTTACCTGGTTACCTTCCCATTTTTCTTTTGTTTGGCTGCTGGGGGAGGTGGTGATATCACTCCAAATTGCAGTAAAGAGTGACTGAAGCACAAGTCCCATTACTGGGGGCAGCTGGGAAACTGACAATATGTCTAGCCCCATGTCAGATTTCAAAATTAAATATAAAAAAAACTTTGATCTTTTGAAAAACGGATTTCAGTGCAGAAGTCTGATGGAGGAGCACTGTTAACTGATGCGTTTTGAAAAAAAAAAACGTTTCCCCATGACAGTATCCCTTTAAAGTATTCAGATATCAGTCGGCCTATTGTTTGGACTCCGTACGCAGACTATGAAGCTCAGGCTCCGTTTTGAGTAGTTGTATTGGCTGCAAATGCTGACCCATGAATGGCCAACTTAAACTATGGCTTCCTACTTTGGAGATATGGGAGCTGCAAGGGAACAATTTTATGTAGGGTTTACTTTACCTTTAATAGGAGAATAAAATCAAGTATTTTTCTGTTCCTTTGCTTTTTCATTTACTGACATTTTAGAAAAAAACAGCTTTAAAGGTGTCGGAAACAAAGAAAAAGGGGGGCTGCTGTTCTTCGTTTTGCCACATAAGATTGCCAAGAGCAATTCTAGCTGGGGAAGTTTGTCTAGACCGTTCTAATTCAGCCATTTCCAAACAAGCCGTTCTGTGATTTGTCTCAAAGTCCCAATACTCATAGCCTAAATTATAGATGGTTAAATCAAGCACATTGCCTCCAGCGTGAATTCATTGTGTCAGATTTAGGGGTTTGTCACTTTGGCTCAATTAGAAGCTCTCTGAGAGAGTCACAAATGAATGTTTCCTTTGAAGTCATTACACTCCGTGTGGAGAGCTTTAATCCGTTCCACTGCCTTGTGGACATTTATTTATTTTTCCATGATAATTTAGTGCAGAATTCATTTCTGAAAACTTTTAATAAGATTCTAATTTAATTTAATGTAGTACTTAACAGAAGTCATTTGTTAAATGGGACAATATGGTCATCAAATCTATTGATGACGGTCAGTGGCTACATTTTTTATTCTCAACTGGGGAATAGGGGTCATAAGGTGTAAAGGTTTCTTTTTATACTGTTTCATAAATCCAAGTATGCTACCATTTTCCTAGCTATTGGGCTTTCTTTATAGTACAGGTATAGGACCCCTTATCCGGAAACCCAATATCCAGAAAGCTCCGAATTATGGAATGGCTGTCTCCCATAGACTCCATTTTATCCAAATAATCCAAATTTTTAAAAATGATTTCCCTTTTCTCTGTAATAATAAAACAGTAGCTTGTGCTTGATCCCACCTAAGATATAATTAATCCTTATTGGAAGCAAAACCAGCCTATTGGGTTTATTTAATGTTTAAATTAATTTCTAGTAGACTTAAGACATGAAGACCCAAATTACGGAAAGATCCATTATCTGGAAAACCCCAGGTCCCATACCTGTACATCCTTTACCTTTAAAATGAAGACTTACTCTTTATTTAAAATAAATGAATGCCAAATAGAATTTGTTATAGGTTATGTTACAAAGAAAGCCCTATCAATATGCTGCGTTATCCGGAATCCAATTTTCCAGGAAGATCCGAATTACTGAAAGGCTGCCTCCCATAGATTCCATTTTATCTTATTAATCCAAATTTTCAAAAATGATTTCCATTTTCACTGTAATAATAAAACAGTACCTAACACTTGATCCAAACTAAGATATAATTAATCCTTATTGGAAGCAGAGCCAGCCTATTGGGGTTATTTAATGATTATATGATTTTCTACTACACTTAAGGTATGAAGATCCAAATTATGGAAAGATCTGTTATCCGGAAAACCCCAGGTCCCATACCTGTACTAAAATTGTTGTGACTTTACCAAGCAATAATTGAGTAACTAAGCATCATATCCAAGGACATATTTGTAGTATTCAGCAAGGAACGTTTTTAATATCTAATATTTGTAAGTTGCTGGTCAGTATCACAATGATTCGCCCTTGCTTATAGAATTTCCACAACACCGTTACCTATGCTGCAGTATGAGACTAGGGATCCCAAATCTTGGATTCGGCCGAATCCCCAAGATTTTACCCAACCAAATCCAAATCCTAATTTTCATATACAAATTAGGGTCAATAAAGGAAAAAGTGGGAAAAAAACTTTTTTTTTTACCTTCCTAGTTTTGTGACGAAAAGTCGTGATTTCCCTTCCTGACCCTAATTTACATATGCAGATTTGGTTCGGCCAGGCACAAGGATTCTCGCAAATTCGAATCCTGCTGAAAAAGGCTGAATCCTGGATTCGGTGCATCCCTAATGGAGACAAATTAGTAAAAAAGCATTGGGCAAGGGGAGGCACACTGTTGGTCACTAAACAGAGTGTTTTCAGGTGAAAATCCTAAATTGGTCCCGAGTTGCTTAGAATGGAACGTGGTCGGCTGTCATTATGGTTGTCACTACTTGTAACCTACTAAGATGCCATCACCCTTAGAATTTTACTGACTTCTTACTGCTTTTATAATCTTTATTTCCTTACTAGGAGAAAGAAGCATGCAATACACAGCAGTGACACAACCTCCTCTTCAGATGAAGAACGGTTTGAGAGGAGGAAATCTAAAAGCATGGCCAAAGCAAGGAACAGGTATTTAAGCAAGATTCCCGGCTTCAGGTTACACTGGTGCAAAGCACTTATTAGTGGGGCATCTGTAGAAATATTCAGAAATTTAAATTCAGAATTGAGAAAGGCAGTTCGATGACTGGTGAAACTAGGGATGCACCGTATCCACTTTTTGGGATTCGGCCGAACCCACGAATCATTCATGAAAGATTCGGCTGAATACCAACCTAAATCCTAATTTACATATGCAAATTAGGGGAGGGAAAGGAAAAGGTTGGAAAAATGTTTTTTACTTCCTTGTTTTGTGACAAAAACTTGCGTGATTTCCCTTCCCACACCTAATTTACATATGCAAATTTGGATTCGGTTCTGCCAGGCTGAATCCAAATCCTGCTGAAAAAGAACGAATCCCGAACGAAATCCTGGATTCTGTGCATCCCTAGGTCTTCAAGAAAAAACACAGCAAGTCTAGTTGATTTGACTTATTTCTACAGATACACCATGCCCTGGATGAATGAGAATCTTCACAAACGTATTAATGGGGCCTATTTATCATGCTGTTTAAAAAGGTGGAGTACAACATTACCGGTGATGTTGCTCATTGCATCCAATCAGCAATTTAGTTTTCAGCAGTTGGAAAACATAAGCAAATATCTGAGTGGTTGTTATGAGCAACATCACCGGTAATGTTTTACTCCACTTATTTACACAGCACAATAAATAGATCCCAATGGATTCTCTCCTTCATCTGTCACCTTTTCAAAGTGTTTCTTAGCTACAGTTCCCAGCAGTCTTGGTTACTGGCTGTTTGAGGATACAGGTTGTAGTTGGCAGCAGTCAGCAACCACCTAGCAGTAGAACTGTGGAGGATATAAGAAGTTGAACATTACGTTCCATATATTTGTCTTATCGTTGGTTTTCTATTCAACTCCATGATCTGTTCAGAGAGGTCCCAGCAACCTATCTTTGAAGGGTCTAAACTGGCCCTTGTTCACTATTCCTTTCAGATTGAAATGTGTTCTAAACGAGCTGTGTTATTGGGGTCCATCACTGGTTAACCGGTCAGTTAAACTCAATTATCATTGCATTAGAATTGATTGGCCAGAAGACAAAGGTAGGCTGATCATCACCCTCCGATTAGTATGCAAATGGTGTAAGCTAAAACACTACTGCAGCACTCTTAAAGGAATTGTTCAGTGTAAAAATAAAATAAATGGGCTGTGCAAAATAAATGTTTCTAATACAGTTAGTTAGCCAAAAATGTAATGTATAAAGGCTTGAGTGACTGGATGTGTAACATAATAACTAGAATACTACTTCCTGCTTTTCAGCTCTCTTGGTTTTAGGGAGAGGCTTTGGTTCGGGTTTCGTCCTTTTTCATGCAAATTAGGGGTGGGGAGGAAAATCGTGTAATGTTGTCACAAAAAGGAAGTTTGGTTTCCCTTCCCACCCCTAATTTCCATATGCAAATTAGGATTCAGATTTGGTTCAGAATCTTTCGCAAAGGATTCAGAGGTTCGGCTGAATCCAAAATAGTGGATTTGGTGCATCCCTACTTTGTTTCCACTGATTGGTTACCAGGCAGTAACCAATCAGTGACTTGGGGGGGGGGGGCACATTGGCCATAGCTGTTGCTTTTGAATCTGAGCTGAATGCTGAGGATCAATTGCAAACTCACTGAACAATTATGTCCCATGTGGCCACCCTTATAGTCACTGACTATAAATTAAATTTTTGGCTAAGTAACTATATTAGAAACATTTTTTTATTTTGCACAGCCTATTTACCCAGTTTTTATTTTACACCGAACTGTTCTTTTAAGTAGTAAGCCTTCAGATAAGCTGGATCAGTGCATTGCGTTGGAATAATGTACAATAAGTGGATGTGCAATTTTAAAATCAGCTTGTCGTGCCAGCTTAATACAACTATGCATGCTTGTACGTGTTTAAAAGGAAACTTAAGTTCTATTCATGTTAACTGATCTGTTTTTCTAACAGAAGAAAATGCAATTATGAATTCAAAGGGGGAACACTAATAGGTGCAAAGTTTGCTCCAAGTTTATTGATTTAGTTTATGCAACAATCTAAAACTAACCATTCAGATTTAAGTAGGAAAAATAACAAATCAGATTATGTTTTGGCCTTTAATTGACAGACGGCAATCCTACAAAAGTCATGTCCCAGAAATAATAGTGATGGGTACACAAGGATATCGGCAGATAGGCAATACATGCAAATATATTGTCGTTGCCTTTCAAAAATGTTCTAACCTGTCTCATTGACTAAACAACCGTTTGCCATGCGACAAAAATTTTCAGGACGTCCACAGATGGTCTGAAAATCATTTCATACGACTATTGGCCCATCGATGGCCATATAAATGTACTAACAATCTGCAAACCAAACAGAAGGGCTGCACACGTTAAAGCTCTTTTCACAATATAGGAGCAGTAGAAAGGCAGCCATATGATAATGCAAAGAGCACAAATGATCATAACAGCTCATCTTTACTTTATCTCCTCCTGATATACCACAAACTAGCTGCTGTGGTGCATCTGCAGATTACCTTTACTTTATCATCTCCTGATATACCACAAACTTGCTTAAGGTGGCCATACATGGAGAGATCCACTCGTTTGGCGATGTCGCCAAACGAGCGGATCTCCCTCCGATATGCCCACCTTGAGATGGGAAATATCGGGCTGATCCGATCGTGGGCCCTAGGGCCCAACGATCGGATCCTAACGATGCCTAACGGGCGGTCGGATTGCGGGACCGCATCAACGAATAGATGCGGCCGCGATCCGATGGGATTTTTTGTCCCATCCGATCGAGATGTGGCCGACTTTCGGCCAGATCTCGATCGGTGAAGCCCGTCGGGGGGGGCCCCATACATGGGCCAATAAACTGCCGACACGGTCTGTCGGCAGCTTTTATCGGCCCGTGTATGGCCACCTTAACATGGTGCATCTGCAGATTACCTTTTCAAAACCAATCTCCAAACCAGCGGCTCTGCTTCGCGATCACTTGGACTCCCATCATACACAGACCGTCTTTGTTTGATTTTATGCCCACTTTTAAACCTTGAATATTCTATACGTTTTGAGATTTTCTTAGGTTATATACTGACCATTTAAGGCTTTTTTATTTTATTAAATTAGCATCAGATTCCTAACACAAGGTAAAAGCAAATTCTCAGTTTACTGATGAACTTTGTATAAAGAGCTACTCCCTATCACAGCCTGTCCGGCTTCAGTTGGGGAAGTTTTGTTTATAAAGAGGACTTCTTAGTGGACACTGGTTTTGTTTTCATGTAGCTCACAGGGACAGCAAATAGAATGCGACTTTACTTTCATTTTCAGATTTTGCCACTTTTAGTGCAAGAAATATCAAAAATATTAGATATTTCCTAAGTAATAGGCAAAAAATAAGTCCTATTTATTGATCTTATGTTAATTACGAGGGTATAATGCTGCTTTGAGGTGTGCAGCTCTTTCTTAGGGAAAGTATAACCCCTTCATACAGAAAGCCAGAGGTCTAAAGAATTCCATATAATCACATGTGTACCAAATTCTGAATCAACTGATTGACAAAGCAATAATGGTTCTTTATGGTGATGTTACTGTAAGTATACCAGTGCAGTGTGTATTGAGCATTGCCTGTGCTGTGTCTTGCAGGTGCTTGCCTATGAACCTTCGAGCGGAGGATTTAGCTAGCGGAATACTGCGTGAGCGTGTAAAGGTTGGAGCCAGCCTGGCTGATGTAGATCCAATGAGCTTAGATAGATCAGTGAGTATTCCTTAATGTAATCAATACTTTTATCAAGGTCAGACTGCTTAAATAATTACATTATTCAGGTAGTTCATGTTTTTAGGCTTGTGTTCCTCCTACTCCATAGAATTTCATACCCCACAATAGCAGAGTGGATGTAATGTGGAAGCTAGCAACATCAACAAAACAATGTCCAAATTGTAGAAGTACTGGCTATCTAGAGATCCAGAAGTATTTAGATGTGTTTAATTCCTAACAGGTGCATTTAATGTCTGCACTAGGTTGTTTGAGAATTCTTAAAACGTCAACCTTTCTGCATTACCAGGGGCTGCAGCTAAATCAGGCTTTGACAGACTAGTCTTTGTGTGAAATACTCTACATCGGGGTCTCCAACCTTTTTTATCCATGAGCCACATTCAAATGTAAAAAGATTTGGGGAGCAACACAAGCATGAAAAATAAGGATATAATTGGCTATGCGGTAGTCCCTATGTGCACTGGCAGCCAACAGGAGGCTCTGTTTGATCATAAACATGTTTTTTATACAACCAAAACTTGCCTCCAAGCCAGGAATTAAAAAAATTAGCACCTGCTTTGAGGCCAATGAGAGCAACATCCAAGGAGTTGGTAAGTAACATGTTGCTCATGAGCCACTGGTTGGGGATCACTGCTCTACATGTATTGATCTTATTGGAGAATGTTCTGGGAATATAAGCATTTTTCAACCCAATTTAACTATGTAACTGTATGTATTTATTCGATGTTTTAGGGGTTTTTGTAGTAACACCGGTCTGTTTTTTCTAGGTGCGGTTTGATAGTGTGGGTGGACTCAGTGAACACATTTATGCATTAAAAGAAATGGTTGTATTTCCCCTTCTGTATCCTGAGATTTTTGAGAAGTTCCGAATACAACCACCGAGGTAAGAGCAGTTCTTTTTCTACTTGTTTATGGTCATTTAGAGCCAGGCAGAAGGATAAAATGTCATTACAATACCAGCTGCTTATTCACAGGGGCTTAATAGTATGATTTACAGCAAACGAGAAAATGAGGGAACTTGTCCTGTGAGGTAACCAAGTAGTGTTTTACTGCAAATAAGATTGAGGGAAAGTGTTCTGTGAGGTAACCGCAGTAGAGATAGATAATTAACTGTCGTATAAGGACAGTGGCACACCAGGAAATAACTTGTACGTAATGTTCTTTCATCAGGTTTCTGTGAGTGATTAACTTTTACTGTTGCAGGACAGTTTCTCACATTCTCTCAGTGGCTGCAAACATTCCTGGTTTACAGGAGAGAGACCCTGAGCCACTTAACCCTCTTTCTGGCCTCAAGTAACCATGAAGTGTTTAGAGCCAATGAGAGAGTGTCCTCCTTTAGAGATAGTCGGGGGAGAGGTACCCTTGCAATACCAGCAAAGCTCAGTGGCAAGAGCTATAGGAGGCCATATAATCCAACATTCTTGTGGGCGGGGGGGAATTATCTCATGAGGGACACCACTTTCAGACCACAATTTCAAATTCTCGTGACGTCATTACAAGGCTTTTGTTGTGGAAAACTGAACCTGGTTAGGGTGATATGGGCAAAAATAATCCAAAAAGCCCTTCACAAGCAATTACATGCAAAGTGAAGAAGATATTTACTTATTTTCTCATGCCATACACACAGCACTGCCTAAATACCAAACATGAGTTTTAATTCTCCCATAAGGCATCATTGGACACATGCAAATCACTCCTTTATGTACCTTTGGCCAAATATACATCTAGAACCACTGGTTTATAGCACAGATACAGCCTAATGGTTCATAGCCATATATCTATACTTGCAGACAGACTGTTAGATCTCATCAGTGCAAGATATTGGAACATGGCTACTGAGAGGCAGGACTTGGAGACTAGCGAAAAGACTTTTGTTGGGCATAGGGTCCTGCTGGTAATAAGTTCAGGCAGGGTCAGATAAAAATGCCTTGAGGCCAGAAAGAAGGTTAAGTGGCTCCTGGTCTCTCTCCTGTAAACCAGAAATGTTTGCAGCCACTGAGAGAATGTGAGAAACTGAACTGCAACAAAACCAGGAAGTTTTTTCAGCCAATGAGAGAGTGAGGGAAAGCTATTCTATGAGCCAAACAAAGTATTTAAGGCATTGAGTGGTTAGGGTCACCAGTTTATTTTACCAGCCTGGCCAGTAAAAATTATCCTTAACGCCACTGTTATTAATAGGGAATAAGGTTAAAATTAATAGGGAATAAGATTGAAAATATAGGAAGACCAGTATATTTTTCCAGGAAAGGGGACAAAGTATCTGGTGAGGTAACCTGGAAGTACTGACCGTGATTGAGAGCGGGAGCGAGAAAGTGAAAGATTCCTGTGAAGTAACCAATAGGAATTGATAGTCCTTGAGGGAGAGAAAGGGAGAATTTTCTGCGAGGTAACTTGGATGTATTGACATTCATAGAGAGGTAACTAAGGTATTGAGAGAGAGAGAGAGAGAGAGAGAGAGAGAGAAAATATCCTTTAAAGTAACTAGGAAATAGCGACATTCATTGAGGTGGGTTGGTAAGAGTTTCCTGTGAGGTAACTTGGTGGTACTGACGGTGATTGAGAGAGGGAAAGATTCCTGTGCTGTAACCAAGAGGCATTGATAATCCTTGAGAGATTGAGCGAGACAGGGAGAATTTTCTATGAGTTAACTTGGATGTATTGACATTCATAGAGAGAGAAGGGGGGGGGAAGTTTCCTGTGAGGTAACTGAGGTATTGAGAGAGAGAGAGAGAGAGAGAGAGAGAGAGAGAATTGTCCTGTAAGGGAACTAGGAAGTATTGGCATTCATTGAGGTGGGTTGGGAAGAGAGTTTACTGTGAAGGACCCGGTGGTATTAACAGTCATAGAGAGAAAGGGAGACAAGAAAAATGTCATGTGAGGTAACTAGGGTTTACAGTGGTCTAGGACCTCGCACACCCAGCCAATAGATAATTCATGGAAGCCTGGTGCACACTAGTAGAGGCTCGGCCACCTCACAACAATGGTCAAGCTTGACAAAGGGGTTTGCCTCGAAACGTTGCACTGCACTCCACAATAAACACTTAAAGGTAACTAGGGTTGCCACCTGGCCGGTCCAGGTTGATCCCAATGTTATTAATAGGGAAAAAAGATAAATATATAGGAAGGCCGGTATTTTTTTCCAGAAAAGGTGGCAACCCTAGAGGTATGAAGAGAGTATTTCCTGTAAGGTGACTAGGAAGTATTGACATTCATGGGGGGAAGGGGAGTGTTTACTGTGAGGTAACCAGGAGGAATTGACAGTTTTTGGTTTTCTGTAAACAATGGTGTACCATAGAGATTAGCTGGTCTAGTTGAGGCTAAATGAAAAAAAAAAACCCACGTAATTCACTACTTACCCATGTGTAGTAAAAGATACGTTTACCCAGCAAACAATGTTTGCTTTAAACAGATGACCTTCATTCAGGTCCTCAGAATGGATTATGTTTTTGGGATGGAGTGACTCCAAATCACATTTGACATGAGCGCACAAGTTTGATTCATTGTTGTTATAATCTTAGACCTTTAATCGTTTTCACTTGTGAGTCATTTTCTGGCTACACTACATGATCAGCAGAGGATTGTTAAATACTGGGAAAAAAAAACCTGGGAAGATTAGTAAACCGAGTAATGACAGAATGTGGAAAAGCCAAACAGCAAACTTACAACCACAGTTGTGGCCAAGGAATCCGTGAGTTACAGTTGGGGTGTAAAACGCAAATTGTTGATAACTGTATGTTTTGGTTGGGAGGGACTACAAAGCAGTCTGATCAGACTAACACCATGTTTATACAGTTTAGACTTCATACCAAATTTCCTCTAGGTGGCAGTATTGAGTTGTCGGATTTCTTTCATGTTACAAAATTCCCACATTTTGGAAAATCTGAGACAAAAAAATGTGTTTTTTATTTTGACTCCTTTATACTTGTACTTTAGGGAAACACATACTTCCCCAAGCCTTTTTTGAGTATAGGGGATTTCCTGATTGTGGGATCCGGTACAAATACGCACCATCAATTACAATTGTATCTAGAGTTCAGTACAAAGTGTACTTCATCTCCCCTAAAAAATTCCAAGTGCAAACTCTAGGGCCACACTAATAGTTTATGGTACACCAGGACTGCTGCTTTGGGCCAAGAAACACCACTGACTGTCAGGAGATGCTGGGAATGTTTTGTTTAACAGCAGTTAGACATCCCTGGCATTTAAATCTTATTTTAAAGAAAATAAATAAGCAGATACTAACTCTAAAGAACAGGGGCATTTGCATAGTCTACTTTTTTTCTTTTTTTTTTGGTATTTTGTCCCATTCATTATGAGACTACAGGCTCGGAGAATGGACTGTTGCTTTATTAACTAACAACATTTCTGCATCTGTGAACGCAGCAATATTACTGGGTCTAGAAAGGACTGCAGAAAAGAAAAAGGCCTCAAACATTCAGAAAAAAAAAGTTCTTTCCAAGCTGCACAGATGTAAATGTAACCATTGGAAAGTGTAGGTCTTTTGGACACCGTCGCACACTTCCATTGCATTTAAACACATTTTTATTTAGCCTTGGAGTGCACCCACAACCCTCCTCTCTTTTTGTATTTTAATGTTGCCCTTAGGACTTGTTACCATTAGGGCTGTATTTTGACATAAAGCAGTGACTGCCAGCAAAATTAAAAAAAGAAATTAAAAGTTTAAAATAAATTGAAATATTTTATGCTATTATCGATTAACATTACATGTTGGTTTTTGGGCTATCGCATCTTAAAGGGGACCTGTCGCCCTAAGAAATAATTCCAAATTATTTTCTATCATGTTAGTTGAGCAAGATAAAATTTACTTCAACTACATTTATTATTTACATTTGTTTCCTTCAGTATTGGAATTACAGGATCACAGCACGCAGGCAGCAGCCATTTTCTGGACACTGTTTTTATATTTATGACAAATTGTGTATCACCTCAAAATCTTATGTATTCACCAGAATGGGGGACCTAATGCCCATGTACATGTACCCTACCAAATGAGTGTTAGGAGGGAGGGGGAATGTGGGGAGAGCAGTGACATCTAGGAAGTGCTGAATAGAAAGTGAAAGTAATTGACTGCCCCGCCTCTATGCCTCAGGCATAGAGGCGGGGCAGGTAATATTTGATTGACAGCTCAGATATTTAAACACCTTTATAACAGGTATGGATGCTTTAATGAAAAAAAGAATTTGTGTTCCATATTTAATTTGCAAATAACTTTTATTATGTAGCTTTTTATGTGTAGGTGACAGGTCCACTTTAATTAGTAAACATCAAAGATATTTAGTTTTTGCAAGTAAAAGAACATATGACTCAAAACACCACTTTTGGTATAGAATTGAAAGGGTAAATTATCTGTCCGTACAGAGAGGGCACATTTACAGCTTTTACTGTAAAATCATTCTGCTGTGTCATTATATTTTGCTGGTACCTGTTTCACAAAGTATAGTCTCCTAGACATTTATGGACCCTAACTAACAAAATTGATTTATAACCCTTAGATTCCACTACTGCACTCATTTTATGGGATACTAATTTAGTTCTCATCAACACAGGCACCAAATAAAACGAGACAAGTGGTTTTTTTGGCCTTCTCCAAGAAGGTGTTCTCTTTATAGGCCACTTTTCATTTTAGACATATTTACTATAGCGCTCAGCTTGAGGTTACATCTGTCATTTCATTTCCACTTAAATTGTGATGTTCTAATTTTTACCAAGTTTTAATAAAGCGCTGACCTATTTTGCTGCACAGTAGAAAGGTGTAGCCATTGTTTGGAAGCAGTTGGCAACCTATTGTCCTGTAAATGAGCCCAAAATAATATGTTCCTTACTTAGTATTGGACTAAATGTTTAAAGGGTAACTATTGCGAAACTATTTGCTTCAGCATACTGAAATAGGATCTTTAAATACAATTAATTTAAAATTCTGTACCATTTCTGAAATAATCAAGATTATCTTAATTATCCCACTTAATTATCAGCATCTGCTTCTCTTCATTCTGTCTTCATTTAGGAGTTTGGTGTCCGATGAATGATCCAATATATCTTATAGGGGGGCTCCTTTTACCTAGAAGATGTATTAGAGCTCACTCTTTTAAAATCACCAGACATCTTGTCTCTCTACATGCAGAATTTGCGGGAAAAGGCAGTTATTTTGTTTGTACTGGAATCAGTTATTTGAGGGAGCTCTAATACATCTGCTAGGAAAGGAGACCCCCCCCATATAATTTATATTGGATCATTCATTTGACAATAAACTGCTGCATGAAGAGAGAATGTAGAGAAACAGATGCTAAGAGAAGAATATTGAACATAAACTTGATTATTTCAGAAACAATGCAGGATATTTAATTGATTGTATTTAGAAAGTTTCTTCAGTATGCGGAAGCTTATATTAAATTTTAATTTTCGCAATAGTTCCCTTTTAAATGCATATAATGCGGTGCCATGTTGGAGAGTATTTTCGGTGGCCTCTGCCAAGCAAGCAGATATTTCTAAGTAAAGAAACGGGAAGATTTTTTTTTTTTTTTTTTAATTCTGACTAGTCTGTCTAGTGACTATCGCATAGTAGGCCTAAGGACATATTTGTTCAATACTTATATATATATATTTTTTTTATCTCAAATGTGTCAGATGTTCATATAATTAACCTAGTTTTAAAGGGGGAAAAAAAAAGTGAAAGCATTGGTCTCTGTCAAGGTGAATAAGTGGTTTCTGTTAGTGAATGACAATACAGAATTATGGCAGAAAGTTACGCATATGAATATTTACATATAAATGACTTACGTGATGACCTATTTTATTTTTTTTGTTCTTTTTGCAGGGGCTGTTTATTCTATGGCCCCCCTGGCACAGGCAAAACGCTAGTTGCGAGAGCTCTTGCCAATGAATGCAGCCAAGGCGATAAGAAGGTTTCTTTCTTTATGCGCAAAGGAGCCGACTGCCTGAGCAAATGGGTTGGGGAATCCGAAAGGCAGCTACGGCTCTTGTTTGACCAAGTAAGTTTTTGTACATCCTATTGACTACTACTATTGACTAGACTGCCATGTTAACAGGTGATAAGTCTGCTGATAAGCAATTCATCTAGGGTCGCCACCTTTTTAAAAAAAATCTTTACTGGCCCTGGCAGGTGTTTTACCGGCTAGGCAGGTAAAATACCGGCTGGGTGGCAACCCTAATTTCATCCGATTTTCATAGCAGATATGAAGACCGTAGTAAAAGGAGCATGTCTTGTTGCTCTCTGTTTTTCAGTAGCCTAGTAGTCTTTTCTGAAATGTCCAATTTTGCCCCTTAAAGGAGAAGTAAACCCCAAAAATAAATAGAGCTAAAAATGGCATATTTTATATACTGAATACACTGCACCAGCCTAAAGTTTCAGCTTGTCAATATCCCGCCATGATCCAGGACTTCAAACTTGTCACAGCGGGTCACCATCTTGGAAAGTGTCTGTGACACTCACATGCTCAGTGGGCTCTGATTGGCTGTTGAGAAGCTAAGCTTAGGGCTCGTCACTAATTATCCAGCAGAAAATGAGCTTCCCTGGCTGTAATATAAGCTGATGCTACAGGTTTGCTGATTATTAAATTCTGATGCTAATTGCTCTGGTTTCTGTGCTGCCATGTAGTAATTATGTGTATTAATTACTAATCAGCCTTATATTGTGACATTTCTATTCTATGTGTACTGTATACTGTGAGTGGGTCCCTAAGCTCAGTAAGTGACAGCAGCACAAAGCATGTGCAGTGAATCAGCAGAAAAGAAGATGGGGAGCTACTGGGGCATCTTTGGAGACACAGATCTCTACTGCTAAAGGGCTGTGGTTGTCTTGGGCTGGTACAGAAGCACAAAACATAATGTACAACATTTATAGCCTATTTATTTAGTTTAACTTTCCTTGTCCTTTAAAACACCTGCAATTGCTCTACAGTTTTTACATTCAAGAAATGACTGCACATGAAGGTGTGACTGCTTGGTACCATGAAGAAATTGCAGACATCTGTAGATTTGCATCTGTAGGTTGTTCACCTTCAGACTTTTTTTTTCTTTTTTTTTTTCATTCCAGTTGGTTTCAGACAGTTCACCAGAAATTTACATTTTCCAATTCTATTTGTGACCATTTTTCTAATATTAAAGTGTAAAGTTAAATTTTTTTTTTTTTACCTTCTGAAGCATCTCTGGGAGGGGGAGTGTCACTTACTCTTTAACAGTTTTAAATTGATACATTTAGTTGATACATTTGTTATCTTTATCCCTGCTGAGTAGAATTCTTGAGGCAGCTGTTAGAATTGATACAATAGTTGTGCATATTCCACAGATACTGCTGAGAAATGTATCAACTAATTGTATCAACTAAATGTAGCAAACTAACGGTTCAGTTTACTCCTGGATCACTGAGCTGCCAGACAGACACCAGAGGCAGGAACATTAAAGGGGAACTCCACAAAAACATAACTTAAGCCTTTTGAAAAGTAAACCTAATTTCAAGCAACTTTGTAATATACATCATTTAAAACATATGCAGACTTTTCATGATTTTTAATGGTTTCTGACAGTTCCCTAAGCCTAGCCCCCTGCTCTCCTGCTGATCTGTCTGACTACTTTGCTGAGCTGTCTGACTACTGTTACTTTGTATCAACAGCCATCTGTCCTCAGCCTGCATCCTCCAAACCCCACAATTCCCTGCACATGTGATTTCAATAAGGAAAGGAACATCCCAGTGCAATGCATTGTGGGTTATGTAGTTCCTGCATGCTGTCTGTAAGCTGTGGAGAAGTTGTTACAATTTGTAACATCAGTGTTTAGTCCCTTCTTCCCTGCCAGGATTTCAAATGATGCAGAAAGAGAACTGTTAAACAGCTGGATTTCAGCATAGAAAATGCCATTTATTTAGACTTTTTGAAGAAACCGGTAAAACTGATGGGTATATTAGGGGTTTCTGTGTTATGTGGGCCTCTTTATCAAATTTGGGTTTGGAAGCCGGAGTTCCCCTAAACTTAACACTTAAATTTTGGGAAAACTGTAAAAGATGGAAAGCAATTGTAAAACGTCTGTTTATAGTGAACTAAAAATGTGTGTGTAAGGTGAACTGAACAACCCCTTTAAGCCCTACCCACCCTGATGCACTTCCGTTAGAAATCATTTGTGTTTGATTACAGGCATATGTGATGCGGCCGGCTATTATATTCTTTGATGAAATAGATGGGCTGGCTCCAGTTCGTTCCAGCAGACAGGATCAGATACACAGGTGAGTTCAGACCCTTCTCTTCAATCGAATGCAAAGGAACAGTAACCGCAAAACCTGAAAGTAATTAAAATTTCGTGTACTGTTGCCCCGCACTGGTAAAATTTGAGTTTGCTTTATAAACAAACTGCTGTGTAGCCATGAGGGCAGCCATTCAAGCACAGCACACACAGTAGATAACAGATAAGTACTACTATAGTTTATATAAACAAACTGCTGTGTAGCCATGAGGGCAGCCATTCAAGCACAGCACACACAGTAGATAACAGATAAGTACTACTATAGTTTATATAAACAAGCTGCTGTGTAGCCATGGGGGCAGCCATTCAAGCACAGGATACACAGTAGATAACAGATAAGTACTACTATAGTTTATATAAATAAGCTGCTGTGTAGCCATGGGGGCAGCCATTCAAGCACAGGATACACAGTAGATAACAGATACGTACTACTATAGTTTATATAAACAAGCTGCTGTGTAGCCATGGGGGCAGCCATTCAAGCACAGGATACACAGTAGATAACAGATCAGTACTACTATAGTTTATATAAACAAGCTGCTGTGTAGCCATGGGGGCAGCCATTCAAGCACAGGATACACAGTAGATAACAGATAAGTACTACTATAGTTTATATAAACAAGCTGCTGTGTAGCCATGGGGGCAGCCATTCAAGCACAGGATACACAGTAGATAACAGATAAGTACTACTATAGTTTATATAAACAAGCTGCTGTGTAGCCATGGGGGCAGCCATTCAAGCACAGGATACACAGTAGATAACAGATCAGTACTACTAACTATCGTTCCATATAGCACTCTTATGTATGTTGAGACTTTTTTTTCTGAACAAATTTTTTTTTGGACTTTTTCACAAAACTTGGGGGCCTTAGTGGTTACACTGGAGTATTTTTGGAATTGTATGTTAATTATATAAAGTGTACCATTGCTTGCAATATAGGTGCTGCACACTAGATGGCACTACAAATATTGGTATATAAGCAATGTTGGGATCTATGAGCACTTCAATAAATCTGGCAACACCCCACTTTTGAGGTATTGGTTTTCCAATTTTTTATGTATAACTGGCGGTGGTAGAGGCCCGTACCAATACCTTTTCCCCATAACTTACTAAATTATTAATAACAGACTTGCTTTGTTTTCATCTGTAGCTCTATAGTGTCTACCTTACTTGCACTTATGGACGGACTGGACAACAGAGGCGAAATCGTCGTTATTGGTGCTACTAACAGACTTGATTCAATAGATCCCGCACTCAGGAGACCTGGTCGATTTGACAGGGAGTTTCTTTTCAGTTTACCTGATCAGAAGGTGAGAAATTGTTTCACTTTACATGTGAAAGAGAGATTGACACCAGAAATCAAACCTTTTTTTGCATCTATCATAATATTGTCCTTGCATGCTATTTAGAATTTTGCCATAAAAGTATTTACAGATGCTTTTACATTACCCATCTGATCCCCCATGTTCCTCTCTGAGGGTGCTGCCATATTTGTGCAGCAGGAGTCTGTAAGCAGACAGGTTTAGGAACTTCTAGCAATAATTATTTACAAAAGCAGCCCTATCTGTGAAAAACGATCAACATGAGCTATAGGTAACTTTTGATGTACATTAATATTTTGAATAACAATTTTTTAGTGTCAGTATCACTTTAAAGGAGATAGAAAGCTACCGAAGCAGTTTATTGCTAATAGATTAGGCACAATAGTGCAAGCTATAACACTATATTCGGCAGAATGCTTTACCATACCTGAGTAAACCGCTCTAGAAGCTCTCTGGTTTTTTTAGGATAGCAGCTGCCATATTAGCCTGGTGTGACATCACTTCCCGTCTGAGTCTCTCCCTGCTCAGTCATAGCTCTGGGCTTAAATTACAGCAGGGAGGGGAGGAGGGAGGAAAATGAATGGAGAGAGAGAGGAGCAAACTGAGCATGCTCAAGCCCGAGCCCTGGAGGTTTAAGCTGAAAACAGGAAGTCTGATACAGAAGCCCATGAGTACAGAATAGAAGGAAAGAAATGCTGTGTTTCTTTTGACAGAGGACTCAGCATATCATTACTTTGAATGTTTACTGGTATATTTATATAGACCTTTCTGATAAAGCTTACTTAATTTAGCCCTTCCTTCTCCTTTAAGAATCTAAACATTTATAGGGTTGCTTTAGCCCTGGGCATTCCAAAGTTCAACTGGCTATAGATCTAATTTTAACAGATTGGGAGCATCTCTTTAAGGAGATCCGGTTTGACTGTATTCGTTTTTAGGTGGATGTTACATGCACCGTGTAATTACATTGTATTTCCCAATAAGGGTTTTTAACTTATCATTAACCATGTAATGAGCTAATGAGACAAAGAAAATGGGTATTTGCCTGATTTAACTCTGGCCAATAATCGGATGATAAAAGAGGCAAATGCAAATCTATTGGGAGAAGATGGCAATAACAAACTGATATGGCTTAATGGGATTTATTTGCTTTGTCATATAGATAGCCTGACTGTTCTTAATAAAATACCTCTCTGAAGGGCCATTGTTTTGGTCCTATAACCAGGCTATTAAGCTAACAAGTTTGTGACTAGATTGGCAACCGGTGTTAGCTTGTCTATAGCCAACATTAGTCGAAGTATTGCCTTCATGCTTTAAGGGGACATATCTACTGCAATATGACGGGGAAGCAAAAGTAACCAGTAAAAGCAGGGATCTGGTCTTGCTGTACTGAAAACATTTTTTCAAATATTACCTCACATGAAAAATAGAAAAAATATTATACCATATATAATGGAAAGCTTGTTAAAAGCAGCAATTGAAGGTGCGCACTATGCACATAGGAGGTCAACAATCTACTCACCGTGTTTACAACTTGTTGCCTATACTTTACCTTTGCAACAAAAAATATATCCTTATAAAATGAAAAAACTATACATATAACAAATAGATTTTCCTTTATTTACTGTTGTGCTAGGCAAGAAAGCACATTTTAGAGATACACACGAGGGATTGGGACCCCAAGCTGTCTGATTCGTTCCTAGAGGAACTAGCTGAAAAATGCGTTGGTGAGTAACCGTTCTACATTTCATAAACCATCCAAATTGTTCTGAAGACATTGGATATGTTGTATTTTTTTGCAGTCTTGTCCAGATGATGTTGGGAAGTAGGAATTATGCAGTGTTGTGCATTGCGTGCAAGCACAAATGATGAAGATTTTTGGAATTACCAGAAAATGTCTAAGCATTAGATCCGTGTTCTTCTACATTGCTGGCCAAAGTATATCTCTCAGCTGGCAAAGGCTTGTTGTCAAAGGCAGAGACAGGCAACAGCTAGTGGTGTACTAGGTCAAATCCCATGTGTATATAGATAGCTTGAAACGGGATCTTGACCTACAAACAAATCGCTGTTTTTACAGTGATACGTGTCATGCTGGGTCTGTAGGATGTAAAATCCGGGAAAATGTAAAATCAGGGAAATATGTTAAAGTAACTTTTTCTTCAAGTAGTTAAAGGATATAAGCACAGGCGTCTTGTTTTACTTTGAGATACAATATTTAGTGTGTTAATAACAATGGTTAAACATTGCAGAGTTAATGTTACACTATGGGGGGCCTGTGCCTCTCTGTCAGTCACATACACAAGCTAAAGCAATAAGTGATTGACGCTGGGCTGTATAAGGGGCAGACTCATTGCAATTGACCATTTACAGGCAGAACAATGGCAAAATATTAGAGATGCACCAAATCCAGGATTCGGTTCGGGATGCTGCCAGGATTTAGCCTTTTGCTGCAGAATTTGGATTCGGCTGAATCCTTCTGCCCGGCCGACCCGAGTCCTTCTGCCCGGCTGACCCGAGTCCTTCTGCCCGGCCGACCCGAGTCCTTCTGCCCGGCCGACCCGAGTCCTTCTGCCCGGCCGACCCGAGTCCTTCTGCATATGCAAATTAGGGTTTGGTATTCAGCCAAATCTTTCACAAAGGAGTAAGGGGTTTGGCCGAATCCAAAATGGTGGATTCGGTGCATCCCTACAAAATATACATCTGGTTAGTTTTTTAAGCCTCTTTATTTCACAAATAATAACATTTATAGAGGGGAAAAAAAGCAGTTTTTGGGTACATCCAGACAAAACATTACTTAAAATCAGGGAAATGCACCCATTGAAATGCATTATAAATTGGTGGGACCACAAATAAATGTAAAATGCGGGAAAACAAAATCAGGCTACTTGAAATAGAGGTTTCACTGTATATTCAAAATGGATTCATTAGTGAGGATTCTGTGTCTTGCTGAGATGAAGGTCAAAACTATCCTGCTTAGACATTGTTATATTTATATTTTCTCCATTGGCCACGTGTTCCCCCAAATGCTTAGAAATCTCAGTATGCGTTAAACGAATATTCCTTCAGTTATTGCCTCCCGGTGCATTACACTGGCAGGCAGCAGAGATTACGCAGAGCTTCCTTGTGCTTGGCTCTACAAACTGACCTTCAAAGCAGCAGTCCTTGGCTGAACGGGCTTATAGAATTTTTTTTCTCCCCTACAAATAATAATAATCTTCACCTGGTTTGAATTTTCCATTAAATAATTCCTGCGTGGCAGAATTGCTTAAAGTGCTGCTTACTCAGAATCTGCAGTTGATTTCCGTAGGCATTGGCTTGTCCCCGTCAGACGCAGAGCCACATTTACTGCTGTGTGGCTAAAATGTTGATCTGAAAAAAAAAAAAGGTTTCCATCAAATTGTTTTAAAGGGAATGCTCACATTTAAAGCAGATGTTAAAAGGAGAAGAAAACCTTAAAAATAAGTGAATATAAAATAAAATTGATGAGAGTGCATCATACTAAAAGTTAACTCAAAGGCTAACAACCCCTTTAAAGAGGTGTTAAATAGAAAGGGAAATAATCCACACATTGCAAAGAATACATCTTAAAATTGTCTCCGAATATACACCAGGAGGCCCTTTTAACAAAGGTCGAATTTCGAATTCATGTGAGTTTTTAAAAACTCCCATGAACTCTATATTCTACCAATGGAAATTTATTATTAAAATCAAATTTCTTTAAACTCTGGTGAATAGGATCGACCCAAAAACTCGAATCGAATTAGATTCGAGTTTTAAAAACTCTATTTGCGTTTTTTCTCTGGAAAAAAAACTTGTCGGGAAGGCTGCAAACAACTCCGAATTGATCCCTGGACATCTCCCGTTGACTTAAACAGCAATTCGGCAGGTTTTAGGTGGGCGAATAGTTGACTTCAAATTCTTAAAGGGCCAGAGTATGATAAATCTAGAAATTCAATTTTTTTTTAAAAACTCAATCGAATTTGAATAACTTCCTAGTCAAATTTGACCATAAAAAAACTCAAAAATTCTAATTTTCAATTCAACCCTTGATAAATCTGCTCCTAAATGTAGTTTTCCCCTTTTTCACAAACATTTGACTTTGCAGCCTAAATGAAAAAAGTGATGGCAAATACTAGTTACAATGAGTTATGGTGGAATAGAGCAATACATATCTCAAAATCTACTTCTGTTCAACACAAGTGAAAGATTTGGCTGCAAACATGGCTACCAGTGAAAGATTTGGCTGCAAACATGGCTACCAGTGAAAGAATTGGCTGTAAACATGGCTACCAGTGAAAGAATTGGCTGTAAACATGGCTACCAGTGAAAGAATTGGCTGTAAACATGGCTACCAGTGAAAGAATTGGCTGTAAACATGGCTACCAGTGAAAGAATTGGCTCAAAACATGGCTACCAGTGAAAGAATTGGCTGTAAACATGGCTACCAGTGAAAGAATTGGCTCAAAACATGGCTACCAGTGAAAGAATTGGCTCAAAACATGGCTACCAGTGAAAGAATTGGCTCAAAACATGGCTACCAGTGAAAGAATTGGCTCAAAACATGGCTACCAGTGAAAGAATTGGCTCAAAACATGGCTACCAGTGAAAGAATTGGCTCAAAACATGGCTACCAGTGAAAGAATTGGCTCAAAACATGGCTACCAGTGAAACAATTGGCTCAAAACATGGCTACCAGTGAAAGAATTGGCTCAAAACATGGCTACCAGTGAAAGAATTGGCTCAAAACATGGCTACCATTCTTATCTGCTTAACCTCGGAGCCTGACCCACCCAAAAGTCTGGCTCTCGGGGAATGAACATAATACAGGTTTAAAGAAGTGGCGAGGCAGCGACCTTTGTTTTTTTTTTTTTTTTTTTTATTCAAATTTGTTTCCTAGATGTTACATAAAGAAAATGTGTTTGAAGCTTTGAATAGTTGTTAATTAAAAGCAGTCCATCATATGGAGAACGGCGAGCCTGACCAATTAGAGACATGTGGGAAAACATCGTCGTCTCTCTTATTCTCCCAAATGATCCGTTCTGGTTACATAGGAAAGCAAAGTAGGGTTTGAAATGAACATTCCGAGAGCTCGACTGCCTCCAAGCTGATGTAATAACAGGTCTTCAGGGGAGCAAACAAAAACAGCACCAAAGGCCCAGTGCAAAATCTGCTGCCATGCTTTTTCCTAATAATGTCCATGAATTAACTCTGCACAGGTTGAAACCCATCAGAAAATAAAACTGCACTAGGTGACCACTAAATTAACTTACAGAAAACAAACTTTGTGTTCCAAACCAGGTTTCCAAGGACAAAGTATGTATCTCTGAGCTTTTCAGCAGTAGTTTGCAAGCTGCTTGTGGTTCAATTGAATTTATTGGCTTTCTAGTCTGCCCTAGGCTCTACAGACATGGTTTCATGGAGTTAGTTTAAAGGGAAAGTCAACCCCAAAATAAAAATATACCTAAAAGAAAACCTAATTCTAAGCAATTTTCCAATATACGTGTATTGAAAATTTTCAGTTTTTTAAAGTTCTTTAACAGTTGTTATTGAAAGCAGAGTTTACTTATCTCCTGTTTTTAAACAATGTTGCAAAAGTCTTAGTTCCCCAGCAAAGACAGGTCTGTAATCAGATTCCTTGTCTTACACCTTTAAATTTGCATTACCGTGGACGAAAAATATCCCCACAATTAGACAAAACTTTGCCCATATGCAACTATACCTTTACGATTGTCTTTTCTTCCACGTCCCGTCCAGACGTTAAGGATCAGAGCACACGCTCAGAATCGGGGACATCGTAGGTCCTTCCTTAAAAATTTTGTAGTTGCACTATTGGGGTCAGGGCACATGCTCAGATTTGGGGCGATTAGTTGCACGGCGACAAACACCCTCTTCTTCGGGGTGACTAATCTCACCGAACTTTGGGCGACTTCAGGAAAACGAAGCACTCAGAGTGCCATCCCGCTGGCGCTTTACATTCTAGGTGGCAGTTTGAGGAGATTAGTCGCCCGAAGAAGAGATTTATCACCGGGCGACTAATCTCCCCAAATCTGAGCATGTGCCCTGACCCTAATAGTGCAACTACAACATTCTAAAGGAAGGACCAAGCCCAAGGAGCAATTTACTGCAAAATGTTTTTATTCACACGACCTGTTTCGGGTGTAGAACCCTTTTTCAAGTGTGAGTTATACATTTAAAAGTGAGCATAAATAACAATGTAACCACCTCCAACTCCTCGGCTTCAATTAATCGCAGCTGTCTCCAAATCCTGCTAAGCGGATAATAGTCATTGTCAAACGAATTCCCAACAGATACACAGTGAATAGTTCATCCAAAAGGGAGGGAGGTGAAGTTCCACAACATAGTGTCCACCATGTGTAACAAAGTCATTTCCATTATATCCAGATAAAACATATTAAAAGTCAAACTTGAACTCAAGTACTGCCCTTCAAGCCAACCCTGGGTAAAAACACAGTCAAACATATTACACAATTATTAACATGTATTTATATAGCGCCAACATATTGCTTAGCACTGTAGATGATACATAATATATATGACTGCCCGTCGTTAAAACTAGTCTTATCTTGGGATACCTGTTATTCACCTGTTAACTACTGCCAAAATGAGTGATTTAATTAAGTTCCATTAAAGAATCAGTTGGTTAAAAAAGAATATTTAACATCCACCAATGAATTAACAAAATTATAAAGTGCTGGTGCCGAACTAGTTGCAGTCTCTGACTGCCAATAATTCCAAATTGATGCTGATTTCAAAGTGCTAGTGCTAAATAGATGTTTAGAAAGATGAATTTATTAAATCAAATTAAAAAGCTCCTCTTTCATGGACACCAGTACATGGAAGAACTTGCATTGTATGTTGTTTTGTGCCAATTGTAATAGCTTTTATTTCTGTTCCTTCCCCAGGCTATTGTGGAGCCGACATTAAAGCACTTTGCACTGAGGCTGCCTTGATTGCCCTTCGCCGGCGCTACCCACAGATTTATGCCAGCAGCCAAAAGCTACAACTGGACATTTCTTCGGTTGTTCTTGGTGCCCGCGATTTTTACCATGCAATGAAAAACATTGTGCCTGCTTCTCAGCGTGCTGTCATGTCTCCTGGGCATGCCCTGTCTCCGGTTATTAGGCCACTGTTAGAAAGGACATTTTCCAACATACTGCGTGTCTTGCACAAAGTGTTCCCACATGCAGAGTTCAGCCAAAACAACAAGAATGATGGTAGGTTTTTCGGCATTGGAACCCTTTGCAATTTTATGTAAGCGCTATATAACAAAATGATGTATTCATGCTAGGTCCATATATACTGTATAGTGATTCACAATCGGCCAGGAGGCTCCCTCCACCCTTATGAATCACACCACCCACACTCTCCAATAAGGCTCCTGTATCTGGTAGTAACGGGGGGGGGGGCTAGCACAGTGAATTTGGTGGCTGCCTTGTCTGGTTACTTGACTTCTTACTTCAAGGGATACTGTCATGTTTTCAAAACGCATCAGTTAATAGTGCTGCTCCACCAGACTTCTGCACTGAAATCCATTTCTCAAAAGAGCAAACCGATTTTTTTAATATTCAATTTTGAAATCTGACATGGGGCTAGACATATTGTCAATTTCCCAGCTGCCCCAAGTGATGGGACTTGTGCTCTGATAAACTTCAATCACTCTTTACTGCAGTACTGCAAGTTGGAGTGATATCACCCCTCCCTTTTTCCTCCCCAGCAGCCAAACAAAAGAACAATGGGAAGGTAACCAGATAGCAGCTCCCTAACACAAGATAACGGCTGCCTGGTAGATCTAAGAACAGCACTCAATAGTAAAAACCCAGGTCCCACTGAGACACATTCAGTTACATTGAGAAGGAAAAACAGCAGCCTGCCAGAAAGCATTTCTCTCCTAAAGTGCTGGCACAAGTCACATGACTGGGGGCAGCTGGGAAATTGACAAAATGTCTAGCCCCATGTCAGATTTCAAAATTAAATATAAAAAAATCTGTTTGCTCTTTTGAGAAATGGATTTCAGTGCAGAATTCTGCTGGAGTAGCACTATTAACTGATGTGTTTTGAAAAAAACATGTTTCCGATGACAGGATCCCTTTAATGTAACTGAATGTGTCTCATTGGGACTTGGCTTTTACTGTTGAGTGTTGTTCTTGTATCTACCAGGCAGTTGTTATCTTGTGTTAGGGATCTGCTAACTGGTTACCTTCCCATTGTTCTGTTAGTAGGCTGTTGGTTGGGGGGTGGGGGTAGGGGGTTGATAACACTCCAACTTGCAGTAAAGAGTGACTGAAGTTTATTCGTGCACAAGTCACATGACTGGGGTCACCTGGGAAACTGACAATATGTCTAGCCCCATGTCAGATTTCAAAATTGAATATATTACAATGTGAAGGACAGTGGGGATGTTTTAGAGATTATAGTTCAAAATCAGAACACCAGGTATTTGCTGGCTGAGAAAAGCCTACCATTCCGTCTACTTGCAACAGCCTGTACTAGGGCTTATGCTTCAAATAAAAGATGTTTGCGTGTAGAAGAGAGAAATAAATAGCATGTCAATTCGAATTATTTTTGATGCTTCTGGTCCTTAAAGGGGAACTATCGCAAAAATGAAAACTAGATATTCGCTTTAGCATACTGAAATAACAAACTTTCTAAATACACTCAATTTCAAATTCTGCACTGTTTCTGAAATAATAAAGTTTATCTTAAGTATTCCTCTTTCAAAATCTTTCTTCTCATTCTGTCTTCATTCACAAGTTGGGTGTCTGATGAAAGATCCATGTCTCTCTACATGCAGAATTTGTGCAAAAGGCAGTTATTTTGTTTGTACTGGAATCCGTTGTTTGAGTGAGCTCTAATACATCTGCTAGGAAAGGAATCTCCCCTATAAGATATATACCCAACTGCTGCATGAAGAAAGAATAAAGAGAAACAGAGGAATAGTGAATATAAACTTGATTATTTCTGACACAATGCAGAATTTTTAATTGATTGCATTTAGAACGTTTCTTACTTTGGTATGAGGAAGCTTATATTAAATTCTAATTTTCGCAATATTTCCCCTTTAAAATTTAAATTGATACTTCTAAATGTAGTGTTCATTTGAGTGTGTCTAAAGAAAATGGTGAGGGGTTTGGTGGGATTCAAGCTGATAACAATAACCTCTTTCAGTATGGATAACTCTGCTAAGAAAAAAGGATATGTCTTTATAGCTTTTATAGCTTTCCAGAGACGCACAATAAGTATAACCTCTACTGAGCACAATTCATGAACGTTTGAGGATCTTTAATGATCATGACATTACCATATAAAAATCTTCTATTTATAGTCATTTCTATATGAAATCCCCCCCTCTTCAAGATGTAAATCTGATTTCTTCTTGTGTCCTGTTCAGTTGCTGCAAGCCTCCTCCTAGACGATTGTGAAGATGAGAACACTTTATCGATATTTGATGTAAGTTGTGCCTCAGGATCACCAAAGAAACAGCCAGCTGCTCTCCACAAGCCCTTTCTCCACTTTACCATGTAAGTTCTTTTTAAAGATATATATAGATATAGATATAGATATATAGTTTATATAAACAAGTTGCTGTGTAGCCATGGGGGCAGCCATTCAAGCACAGGATACACAGTAGATAACATAAGTACTACTATAGTTTATATAAACAAGCTGCTGTGTAGCCATGGGGGCAGCCAGTCAAGCACAGGATACACAGTAGATAACAGATAAGTACTACTATAGTTTATATAAACAAGCTGCTGTGTAGCCATGGGGCAGCCATTCAAGCACAGGATACACAGTAGATAACATAAGTACTACTATAGTTTATATAAACAAGCTGCTGTGTAGCCATGGGGGCAGCCAGTCAAGCACAGGATACACAGTAGATAACAGATAAGTACTACTATAGTTTATATAAACAAGCTGCTGTGTAGCCATGGGGCAGCCATTCAAGCACAGGATACACAGTAGATAACATAAGTACTACTATAGTTTATATAAACAAGCTGCTGTGTAGCCATGGGGTCAGCCATTCAGGCACAGGATACACAGTAGATAACAGATAAGTAGTACTACAGTTTATATAAACAAGTTGCTGTTTAGCCATGGGGCAAGCCATTCAAAGCTGAAAAAGGAGAAAAGGCACAGAATACACAGCAGATAACAGATAAGCTCTATAGCATACAATGCGATTCTTCAGAACTTATCTGTTATCTACTCTGTATACTGTGCTGGAATGGCTGCCCCCATGGCTACACAGCATTTGTTTATATAAACTATAGTATTACTTATCTGTTCTCTACTGTATATTCTGTGCTTGAATGGCTGCCCCCATGGCTACACCGCATCTTGTTTATATAAAACTATAGTTGTGTTTCTGAAGT